>NC_037673.1:146418851-146630154 GCF_003255815.1 Theropithecus gelada
TTCGGGGACTCAATTTCCCCTTCTACAAAGGCGGGTGGGAGGGAACAGGGTCCCAAGAAGTACTGGATAAAGACGTGGCCGATCGCAAACGCTGAGCCCTTCAAAACTATGGGCAGAGTGCTTCCGCACCTCGTCTGCTATTTCACCCTGGCCACAAGCTAGCCGCCGAGGCCGGTCATTTGCTCTCTCAGCGGAGGAGTCAACGCCACAAAGGCAGGGGCGGAACCTCCCTAAGAATCCGTGCAAGTGTGGGCTCTTCTGTCCAGGGCAGCAAATCGCGAGGAGGAGAGTAGTCAGAGGGCGGCACCCTCCCCGGTCTGGGCCGAGTTATTGGCTGGTGGTAGCGTCGCTCGTTCGGCATAACTACGTGACGGCCTCGGCCGCGGGCGTTTGCACTGGCTCCGCATCCGGCACCTCTTCGCCGGTGCGTCCCCGCCGCGCCCTTAGGTCCCGCCAGCCGGGCCCCGCCTCCTCAGGAGTCCGAACGATGGGCGGGGAAAGGGACTGGCAGGTCTAGCTCTGACGGCGCCGCGGTGTCCACCTCAGTCCTGCAACGGTGGAAGACGCGTGCCGCGGCGCCTGGTTGCGTGGGGCGGCCCGGCCCCGAGAGGTGAGAATAGGGAAGCGGACTAGGGAAGAGGGAGGGAGCGGTGGTGGCCGCCACGCGGTCAGCGGGCCCCTGCCAGAGTCATTCTGCCTGGGTCCCCGCGCGGTAGAATCCTAGATCAGGGGTCGCCGCCGTGGAGCGGGACGTGCGTCTGGTTATTTCCCGGGTGGTCCGGGGCCGGGCGAGTGGCGCTGCACCCCTGTGATCCGGGCCCGCCCCTCTGACTGGCGGCTGCCCACCCACCCTCCATCCCGCATATCTCGCCGGGTGCCACGCACTCCGCTGCTTTTCCAGTCGTCGTTGATCGTCTCGAACCTAGATATCTGGAATCGGGATCCAGGAGATAGGAGCCACCACCACCTCGGACAGGTGGGGAAACAGGCCGGGACAGGCGAGACGGCTTGGTTATCTTGGTTATTAAAAATCACACACCCACCGGGCGTGGTGGCTCACGCCTGTAATCCCAGCACGTTGGGAGGCCAAGGCGGGCGGATCACCTGAGGTCGGGAGTTCGAGACCAGCCTGGCCAACATGGAGAAACCCCCATCTCTACTAAAAATACAAAATTAACCGGACGTGGTGGTGCATGCCTGTAATCCCAGCTACTCAGGAAGCTGAGGCAGGAGAATCGCTTGAACCTGGGGGGCGGAGGTTGCGTTGTGCCATTGCACTACAGCCTAGGCAACAAGAGCGAAACTCCGTCTCAAGAAAAAAAAAAAAAAATCACACACCCGATTAAGTGCAAAATCAGGACTTGTTCTTTCAGATTCATACACTAAGTTGGAATTATTTCACTGGATGGATGGAAACACTGAGAAGACAGAGAGGGCCCAGAGCCTTGCCTAAAATTACACAGCAAGTCTTTTGCAGAGCTAGGACTTGTACCCAGCTCTCCAAACTCATAGACTATCAGGCTGGGCTCCTTCCCTGCACAGATTGGGGACCACAGTGAGTTAGAAACGTTCAGAACTTAAATTGCCTTCCGGCACCCATTCTAGTTAACCTTTTTTTTCTCCTTATCCCCAACAGTTCTTTATGTGAAATCTACAACTAATATGATATGCAATACTAAATTAAGCAGAACTTTTTGGTTTTGAAAATTGAATCAATAAGAAATGGAGGGCCAAAGCTGTTGGAAAGGAATGAACCCTTTAAAAACAAACAGGAATCTCAAGGCAGGAGATAGCAAGGGACAGAGACTAATAGCTATTGTTTATTGAGTAAATGCTATGTGCCAGGCACTGTGGTAGGTAGTTGTGTTAGCCTTACAAACCAGCAAGTTAGGTAATGTTACCCCATTTTACAGGTCAGAAATTGATGCTGAGTAAAGTGAAGTTTTACCCAGTGCCATATAACCGCTGAACAGTATAGCTGGGATCTGAACAGAGATCTGTTTGACTTCCAGAATATATCCAGTGATTGTCCAAGTGTGGTCCTAAGCTCACTGGTTCAGCATCATCTAGGGTGCGGAGCCCTGGATCTCATCCTGGATTTGCAGGGGTGGTCCTAAGAAGCTAACAGCTCTCTGTATTTGAAAATTATTGTACTGTAATGTGCTGCCTCCTAGGGGAAGATCTAGAGATGAACATACTATGGGCTAGAGGTAATTTTTGAGGGGAAAAAAACATTAATTACACTTTTTATATATTTCTGATTTGACTTTTGTTTTGGAGACCAGGTCTCACTTTGTCATCCAGGCTAGAAGTGCAGGGGCGCGATCTAGGCTCACTGCAGCATTGACTTTGTGGGTTCAAGCAATCCTTCCACCTCAGCCTCCCGAGTAGCTGGGACCACAGGTGCACGCTACCATACCTGGCTAGTTGTTGTAGTTTTTGTACAGATGGTGTTTCACCACATTGCCCAGTCAGGTTTCAAATTCCTAAGCTCAAGCAATCCTCCTGTCTTGGCCTCCTGAAGTGCTGGGATTACAGGCATGAGCCACTGTGCCCTGCCCACACTTTTTTTTTTTTATTTTTTCCCCATGATTGACAGAAGGATAATCACGCTTTTAGAGAACATAAACCCCCAGGCAGATGCTTGACAAGCTGTAATTTCTTGACGTAAGTTTGGTTTTGGCATGTGGGGGCAGAAGAGTGGGGTTGGAGAGTTAAGTGAGAATGGGGAAAGTAACTCCTTTTTCCTTATCATGTAGCTGTTAAATTCTAATTCACTCAACAGATACTTGCTAAGCATTTATAAGGTGCAAGACATGTTCAAGACACTGAGAATACAGCTTTGAACAAAACAGAGCAAGTCACTGCCCTCATGAGAAAGACAATTAACAATGTGTAGTATGTAATGGTGAGAAGAGCTATGGAGAAAAATAAAGCAAAGGGCATAGGAGTGCAAGGCAGGGCTGGGCCCAGGAGGAAGACATGGAAATGGCAGTAATGGCAGTGGTGCGTGTATATATATATATATATTTATTTATTTATTTATTTACTGAGACAGAGTTTCACTCGTTGCCCAGGCTGGAGTGCGGTGGCACGATCTTGGCTCACTGCAACCTCTGCCTCCTGGGTTCAAGTGATTCTGCTGTGTCAGCCTCCCCAGTAGCTGGGATTACAGGCACACGACACCATGCCTGGCTCATTTTTTGTATTTCTTTTTTGTTGTTGTTGAGACGGAGTCTCGCTGTGTCTCCGGGTTGGAGTGCAGTGGCGCAATCTTGGCTCACTGGAACCTCTGCCTCCCGGGTTCAAGCGATTCTCCTGCCTCAGCCTCCCAAGTAGCTGGGACCACGGGCATGTGCCACCATGTGCAGCTAATTTTTCTATTTTTAGTAGAGATGAGGTTTCACCATGTTGGCCAGGATGATCTCAATCTCTTCACCTTGTGGTCCGCCCACCTCCACCTCTCAAAGTACTGGGATTACAAGCATGAGTCACCGCGCCTGGCCTAATTTTTTGTATTTTTTAGTAGAGACGGGGTTCCACCATGTTGGCCAGGCTGGTCTCTAACTCCTGGCCTCAGATGATCCACCTGCCTTGGCCCCCCAAAGTGCTGGGATTACAGGCATGAGCCCCTGCACCCGGCCTGCTATTTTATATCTTTGTTTAACTTTTTTTTTTCTGGTACAGATGAGGCCTTGCTATGTTGCCCAGGCTGGCCTCAAACTCCTGGCCTCAAAGTGATCTTCCTGCCTTGGCCTCCCAAAGCACTGGGATTACAGACATGAACCACTGTGCCTGGCCTCTCTTTGATATATTGTATCTAGGAAGGGACTAATTTATAAGGTGTCATTTGAGGCTGGGCAACCTGAGCAAAGTCCCTGAGGGCAAAGGCTGCTTAATATTTTCATGGACTGGTGATTGGAACATTAGGGCTGCATGGGAGGAAGCAAGACAGTGGCGGTTTCAGGCTCATTCATAGAAGCTTATACCAATGTTTTTAGACCATATTTGGTAGGAGATAGGGAGCCAGTGCAGGTTTTTGGGGAGCATATCGAAATGGTTGACGTCATCTTGCTAATGAATGCGTCTTTTGAAGAAGAGGCATAGTGCTTTAAAAATGTAGGTTCAGGCTGGGCACCGTGGCTCACGCCTGTAATGCTAGCAATTTGGGAGGCCATGGCAGGCAGATCACTTGAGCTCAGGAGTTCAAGTCAGCCTGGACAACATGGTGAAAACGTGTCTCTACAAAAAATACAAAAAAATAGCTGGGCAAGGTGGCATGCACTTGTGGTCCCTGCTACTCAGGAGGCTGAGGTGGGAGGATTGCTTGAACCTGGGAGATGGAGGTTGCAGTGAGCCAAGATCATGCCACTGCACTCCAGCCTGGGTGACAGAGTGAGATCCCATCTCAAAAAAATAAAAAATAAATGTAGGTTCAATATTAGAGGAAACTGAGTGACCATTATACAGGAACTGTGTACTATTTTTGCAACTTTTCTGTAAGTCTACAGTTATTTCAAAATAAAACTGTTTAAAAAAATAAAAAAAATGTAATAAAGTGTTTAAGGCTGAACTATGCCTGCAACTTTCAAATAGTTCAGAAACAACAACAAAACCCATGTAAGTATGGAGACAGAGTGTGTTAACATCTTATGAATTATAAAATTGCTAAATAGGTGAATTGTTAGTGTGTAAGTGTTTCATGTATCATTTTTTCAATTTTTCTGAAGATTTAAAAACAGCTTCAAAATAAGCAATCAAGTAACAGCATAGGTTCAAGTCATGATTCCCCTGCTTACAAGCTACGTGTGGCCAGGCGCGATGACTCATGCCTGTAGTCCCAGCACTTTGGGAGGCCAAGGTGGGCGGATCACTTGGGATCAGAGTTGAAGACCAGCCTGGCTAACATGGTGAAACCCCGCCTCTACTAAAAATACAAAAAATTAGCCAGGTGTGGTGGCGCGTGCCTGTATTCCCAGCTACTCGGGAGGCTGAGTCAGGAGACTCGCTTGAACCTGGGAGGTGGAGGTTGCAGTGAGCTGAGATCGTACCATGGCACTCCAGGCTGGGGAACAGAGTGGACTCCATCTCAAACAAAAAAAAAAAGAAAAGTCGTGTGAAGTACTGGAAAATTATTTCCAAACTACATATTCTAGTCTGTTTATTTTTATTGAAATATATATATATGTGTATATATGTATATTTTTCTTACACTGTAGTTCTTACCAGCCTAGTTTGAGATTTTTCCATATAAGAGAGGAGACTTTGGTTGTTGACTTGTTCACATTAATGTCAGGTCAATGTTAAGACTTCAGGTTTTCCAGAAACTTGAGATCTTTAAGTTGTTATTAGGTTGACTCTAGTTTTCCTGTAATTATCTGATGTATATACACTTACAGAGACTGGCATAGGCAATCCATTAGAGGAAAAAGGTTAGGAGTCAGGATACTTGGGTTCTGGATCCATCTCTGCCTTGAAGTAGCAAACGATTTCACTAATCCGAACCTTTATTTTATTTTATTTTATTTTTTGAGGCAGAGTCATGTCTGTCGCCTAGGCTAGAGTGCAGTGGCGCAATCTCACCTCACTGCACCTCACCCTCTGTCTCCTGGGTTCAAGTGATTCTCGTGCCTCAGCCTCCCAAGTAGGAGGGATTATAGGCATGTGCTACCATGCCTGGCTAATTTTTGGATGTTTAGTAAAGATGGAGTTTCACCATGTGGGCCAGGCTGGTCTTGGACTCCTGAACTCAAGTGATCCGCCTGCCTTGGCCTCCCTAAGTGCTGAGATTATAGTTGTAAACCACTGGTACCCAGCTGAACCCTTATTTCTTACCAAAAAATCATGGCAGTTGGATTTCTTGATCTCTGTCTAGCTCTAAAGACCTGTAATTCAGGAAAACTGCCACTTAATGATTTGATCATTTAGTTTGAACTATCTCATGGTTGGGACAGAGGGTTATGACTGCCTGGAGTGGGCTCCTGACAACAGGTTAATTTTTCTATTGACTCTCACTGCCTGTGGTTTTAGATTGTGTTATGTGTTAAAAGCAGTTACTTAAACACACATAAACAAACACGCATACCACACCATATTCACAACAGGTTGTGAAGTTCAGTTTTAAATGGCCTAGGTTTCTTAGGAAAATCCCAGTACAGGTTGAGTATCCCTTATCTGAAATGCTTGGCACTGGCAGTATTTCCGATTTCTGATTTTTTTTTTTTTTTTTGATATTTGCTTTATACTTACTAGTTGAGCATCTCTAATCTGGAAATCCAAATTGCTCCAGTGAGCATTTCTTTTGAGCATCATGTTGGTGCTCAAAAGTTTCGGATTTTGGTGCATTTCGGATTTTGGATTTTTGGATAAACTCAACCTGTATGTGATTAATATGTCATCAAATATATCCAATGAAGCTGTCATATTTTAAGACTAAATATAACTGTTTTTAGAAAAATATTACAAAAAGAAAGAAAACATTGCTTAGGTACTTCCTCCCAAAGTTAGTTGTATGTGTTTGGGGACGTAAGAAATACATTTCCCAAGGCTGCGTATCCAGAGTATTGGAATATTCAGTGATGATTTCTTAGGAATTAAAGTAGAAACTGCAATTGAAAACGAAAGGACATAGTTGGGTACAGCGGTATGTGTCCGTAATACCAGCTAACCTGGAAGCTGAAGTGGGGAATCACTTGAGGCCAGGAGTTCAAGGTAGCAGTGAACTATGATCACGCCTATCAATGGCCACTGCACTGCAGTCTTAGCAACAGAGTGAGACTGTGTCTCTTAAAGAAAAGAAAAAGAAAATTATGTAACAGGTTATATTCAAGCTACTGTTTTCTCCTTCAGATAAAAATTCTTATTTTTTAAAAAGCTATTTTTATAGCTTTATTGTAGTGTAACTGACATACAATAAACTGTACATATTTAAAAGGTACTCTCTCTGTATATATAAAATACTGTCACCACAATCGAGATAGTGAACATATCCATCAATCCCCAGAATCTCCTCATGCCCCTTTGTAATCTCTCCCTCCTACCCTTCCTTACTTCCTATCCCAAAATAACCACTGATTTACTTTCTGTCACTAGAAATTAGTATAGACTTTTTAAATTTATTTCTGTTGGTGGAGGTGTCAGGAAATGAACTTGAGGACTGATTAGTTTGCATTTTGTAAAGTTTTTGTCCCTGAAATCTCCATCTAATATTAATACAGTGTACGATGCGGTGGCATGAAGTACGTGCATAATGGTGTGTAACCATTACTACTATTTATTTCCAAAACTTGAAATTGAAACTCTATAACCAGTAACTCACCACTTCCCCCAGTACCCAGTAAACTCTTATTTTCTGTCTTTATGAATATGCCTATTCTCTCTCTCTCTGTCTCTGTGTGTTTGTATTGTTGTTGTTCTGTCACCTGGACTAGAGTGCAGTGGCATGATCATAGCTCACTTCAACCTTGACCTCCTTAACTCAAGCAATCCTCCTTCCCCAGCCTCCCAAAGTGCTGGGATTATAAGCATGAGCCACCCTGCCTGGCCCATTTTGCCTTTTCTAGATATTTTGTATAGGTAGAATCATTCAATACTTGTCCTTTTGTGTCTTTTTTTTTTTTTTTTTTTTTAAGATCCAGGTCTTTTTTCTTTTCTTTTCTTTTCTTTTTTTTTAGTTTGCATCATGTCTGTCTTTTGCTTAACATAATGGTGTTAAGGTTCATACGTGTTGTAGATGAAGAGTATCAGAACTTAATTCCTTTTTAATAGTCAAATAATATTCCATTTGATGGTTATACCATGCTTTATCTGTTCATCTGTTGATGGACACTTGGATTGTTTTCACCTTTTGACTATTGTAAATAGTGTTGTTATGAACATTAGTATATAAATATCTGTTTGAGTTGCAGTTTTTAGTCCTTTGAGTATAAGTGGAATTGCTAGGTCATATAGCAGTGCTGTGTTTAACTTTTTGAGGAACCACCAAACTGTGTTTCACAGTCTTAACACCATTTTACATTTCTACCAGCAATGTATCAACTGTCTTTTTTTTTTTTCTTTTTTTTTTGAGACAGAATCTTGCTCTGTCACCCAGGCTGGAGTGCAGTGGCACGATCTCCGCTTACTGCAAGCTCTGCCTTCTGGGTTCACGCCATTCTCCTGCCTCAGCCTCCAGAGCAGCTGGGACTACAGGCGCCCACCACCACGCCCGGCTAATTTTTTTTTTTTTTTTTTTTTTGTATTTTTAGTAGAGACGGGGTTTCATCGTGTTAGCCAGGATGGTCTTGATCTCCTGATCTCGTGATCCGCCTGCCTTGGCCTCCCAAAGTGCTGGGATTACAGGTGTGAGCCATCGTGCCTGGCCTCAATTGTCCTTTTTTGAGACGGACTCTCGCTCTGTTGCCCAGGCTGGAGTGCAGTGGCACAATCTTGGCTCACTGCAACCTCCACCTCCTGGGTTCAAGCAATTCTTTGTGCCTCAGCTTCCTGAGTAGCTGGGATTACAGGTGTGCATGTGCGCACCACCACACCCAGCTAATTTTTGCATTTTTGGTAGAGACAGGGTTTTGCCATGTTGCCCAGGCTGGTCTCGAACGCCTGACCTCAAGCAATTCACCCACCTTGGCCTCCCGAAGTGCTGGGATTACAGGTGTGAGCCACTGCGCCCAGCGTCAATTGTCTTTTAAAGAAACAAAAATCAAAATTTTGTCCAACAAAAATCAAAGCTAATTCTTCTTGGAGAATTTTTCGTTAAAATAACTTTTTAAAATAAAAACCAATCTTTCCATCAAAAATGATTTATTAGATACTTCCTGTATGTGCCTAATTCTATGCTAGGTATTACGATAGTACACAAAAAGTGGAGAACATCTTCAATAATTTTAATCTAGTTAGGAAGATAAAGCACATATTCAACAAACATTTATTGAACATATAAATGGAATTCAGACGAGAATGAGATACTGTATACCTTTCCCTCCACCCTATTTATTTTTCCAATTTTGGCTTCTCTCCTGTACTTGAGAACCACATTTCTAATTGCCTGCTGGACATACCATCTGGACATATTACAGAAATCTCAAATCTAAAAAACCCAAAGTCAGATTTTTTGCTGCTTCCTATCTTTCCATTTTCTTCTCCATCTTCCTATATATCATCCTTCCTTTTGTGTGGTCCCTCAGAATTCATCTTAGATTTGTCTGTGTATGTCGTTTAAGCACCACTTCTTATCTAATTGTACCACTGAAATGGCAAACCTCCTGCCCTATCCTGTCTTGGAGGTTAGGCCTTTGGTAACTGTAGCTTAAAGGATGAACTCGTGACTTCTTGGGATTACGTAAAAACTAATCTTTGACTCCAGCCTTATCTCCTACAACTTTGCCCCTGGAACCTGGTGTGACTTTTTCCTGGGTCTTGAACTATACTGTGATCTTTGACTTGACTGAGTTATCTTTTCCCTTTTTATTAACGTTGCAGCTGCCTACTTCACACTGGCCTGCAGCCTATTCTCTACTCTCAGAATACTCTAAACCTTTCTGTTATGGTACCTAGACTACGGTTTCAACTCTGTCTGAATCCACTGATTGTGGGTAGAAATTGGGTTCTTATTCATTTTAGCAAGGATTTACTGAACCTCTACTATATGTGCTAAGCATTGTTCTTGATAATGGAAACATAATAAGTACGAGAAAGACTGTAATAGTTTTGCTTGTAAATAATATAAATTCAGAAGTCTGAAGTGCTATGAAGAAAATAAAGCCAGGTAAGGATATAGAGGATGCTGGGAAGGAGGTGTTATTTTATCTGGTTGGGATGGTCAAGGAGGGTTTCTGTGAGGAGCTGACATATAAACTGAGGCCAGGCATGGTGGCTCACACCTGTCATCCCAGCACTTTGGGAGGCAGAAGTGGAAGAACTGATTGAGACCAGGAGTTCGAGACCAGCCTGGGAAACGTAGAAAGACCGTGTCTCTACAAAGACATAAAATAAATTAGCCAGGTATCATGGTGTGTCCCTGTAGCCCTAGCTACTTGGGAGGCTGAGGTGGGAGGATTGCTTGGGCCTAGGAGTTCGAGGCTGTAGTGAGCTATGACCATGCCACCACACTCTAGCCTGAGTGACAGAGTGAGATCCTGTCACTAAAAAAGAAAAATAAAAGCTGAGACCTGAAGGATGAGAACATACCTGTATAGATCTGGGAAATGATTATTCTAGGCAAAGACAACTTGAGCAAGTACAGTGACCCTAATAATGGAATCAACTTGGCATGTTCCAGCAGCTGCAAAAAAGCCAGTAGGAAATAAGGGCAAAAAGGGAGGCAGTGTTCAGATCTTGTAGGCTCTTAGAATATTCCAGGTGAGAGAGGATGGTAGGACAGTAGTGAGATGTGATTGGATTACAAATAGTTCGGGCAGTGGGGAGAGGATAGATATATTATTCAAGGCACGGCAGGCAGGACTTACTGATGGATTATATATGGGAGTATGGCATAGGGGAAATAAAGATTGACACCTAGGTTTGGGGTCTAGGTTCTGATGCATTGTGTCTAGCACAGTGGTTAGCGTATAGTAGGAGCTTAAAATATGTTATAATTTAATGAAGACCAGTACCCAGCCTCTAGGAGCTCACATAGAAAAGTTAGCCAATCCAGCCGAAGAAGGCTTGTTGACACTTGAGAACATTCATGCAGTAAGTATGGGTTGCAGGCCCATTTAACACAGATGGATCTGAGTTTTCCTCTGATGAGTAGTCATCTTATCTTTTCCTCCCATGGATCCTTTTCCTCCAAAGGATCAGTCCTCTCACAGTATTAATTTCTTAGTCTAGGGCAAGGGCCTGGAAAGTAACCTGTGCCATCCTGGTTGTAGGCATCAGTGAATGAAATGGAGAGGAATACAGAAGGCTTTTCTCCTCCTTGGCCTCCCTGGGCCTTCATAGTGCTGTGATCTTCCCTGGACTTGTCTGACAACAGTGAGTTAGAGGATCAGATGGTACTATATACATGGAGAGTCTGTCTTAGTTATACCTGTTTATAGTTTAGTTTTCTTTTTCTTTTTTTTTTCTGAGACAGGGTCTCATTCTGTCACCCAGGCTGGAGTGCAGTGGCGTGATCTTAGCTCACTTCAGCCTCCACCTCCTAGGTTCAAGCGATTCTCCTGCCTCAGCCTCCAGAGTAGCTGGGATTACAGGCATGCACCACCATGCCTGGCTGACTTTTCTATTTTCAGTAGAGATGGGTTTTCATCATGTTGCTCAGGCCGATCTCGAACTCCTGGCCTCAAGCAATCTACCTATCTCAGCCTCCCGAAGTGCTGGGATTACAGGTGTGAGCCACTATGCCTGGCCTAGTTTTGTTTGTCTAAAACCACTTTCAACTATTTTTTATCCGTAAAAGACAAAAGGTAAAATACTAATTGCTTTAGTGCAAAGAGAATGAAATAATATAACATCAGACCAGAAGATATATAATTACTTGCCAAATGAGTGATAGAGTAAGTGACTTTCGGCTGGGCGCGGTGGCTCAAGCCTGTAATCCCAGCACTTTGGGAGGCCGAGATGGGCGGATCACGAGGTCAGGAGATCAAGACCATCCTGGCTAACCCGGTGAAACCCCGTCTCTACTAAAAAAATACAAAAAACTAGCCGGGCGAGGTGGCGGATGCCTGTAGTCCCAGCTACTCAGGAGGCTGAGGCAGGAGAATGGCGTGAACCCGGGAGGCGGAGCTTGCAGTGAGCTGAGTTCCGGCCACTGCACTCCAGCCGGGGCGAAAGAGGGACCCCCCTTCAAAAAAAAAAAAAAAAAAAGAGTAAGTGACATTCTCAAAAACTTTCAGGGCCTATGTATTTCATGCAGTTTAAGTCTAACTTTCTTAACCCAACATAAAGGCCCCTCCAGAATCCCCCTCAGGTACGTTTGTAGTCTCCTCTCCTTCTAATCCCCCATAACCGTTCTCTGTTTTTTTTTTTTTTGTTTATTTGTTTGTTTTTTAATTTAAATTCTAGGGTACATGTGCACAATGTGCAGGTTTGTTACATATGTATTCATGTGCCATGTTGGTGTGCTGCACCCATTAACTCGTTTTACATTAGGTATATCTCCTAATGCTATCCCTCCCCCATCCCACCAGCCCATGACAGGCCCTGGTGTGTGATGTTCCCCTTCCTGTGTCCCAGTATTCTCATTGTTCAATTCCAAACTGTGAGTGAGAACATACGGTGTTTGGTTTTTTGTCCTTGCAATAGTTTGCTAAGAATGATGGTTTCCAGTTTCATCCATGTCCCTACAAAGGACATGAACTCATCCTTTTTATGGCTGCATAGTATTCCATGGTGTATATGTGCCACATTTTCTTAATCCAGTCTATCATTGGTGGGCATTTGAATTGGTTCCAAGTCTTTGCTATTGTGAATAGTGCTGCAATAAACATACGTGAGCATGTGTCTTTATAGCAGCATGATTTATAATTCTTTGGGTATATACCCAGTAATGGGATGGTTGGGTCAAATGGTATTTCTAGTTCTAGATCCTTGAGAATTGCCACACTGTCTTCCACAATGGTTGAACTAGTTTACAGTCCCACCAACAGTGTAAAAGTGTTCCTATTTCTCCACATCCTCTCCAGCACCTGTTGTGTTGCCTGACTTTTTAATGATCGCCATTCTAACTGGTGTGAGATGGTATCTCATTGTGGTTTTGATTTGCATTTTTCTGATGCCAGTGATGATGAGCATTTTTTCATGTGTCTGTTGGCTGCATAAATGTCTTCTTTTGAGAAGTGTCTGTTCATATCCTTTGCCCACTTTTTGATGGGGTTGTTTGATTTTTTCTTGTAAATTTGTTTGCATTCTTTGTAGGTTCTGGGTATTAGCCCTTTGTCAGATGGGTAGATTGCAAAACTTTTCTCCCATTCTGTAGGTTGCCTGTTCACTCTGCTGGTAGTTTCTTTTGCTGTGCAGAAGCTCTTTAGTTTAATTAGATCCCATTTCTCAATTTTGGCTTTTGTTGCCATTGCTTTTGGTATTTTAGTCATGAAGTCATTGCCCATGCCTGTGTTCTGAATGGTATTGCCTAGGTTTTCTTCTAGGGTTTTTATGGTTTTAGGTCTAACATTTAAGTCTTTAATCCATCTTGAATTAATTTTTGTATAAGGGTATAAGGAAGGGATTCAGTTTCAGCTTTCTACATATGGCTAGCCAGTTTTCCCAGCACCATTTATTAAATAGGGAATCCTTTCCCCATTTCTTGTTTTTGTCAGGTTTGTCAAAGATCAGATGGTTGTAGATGTGTGGTGTTATTTCTGAGGGCTCTGTTCTGTTCCATTGGTCTATATCTCTGTTTTGGTACCAGTACCATGCTGTTTTGGTTACTGTAGCTTTGTAATATAGTTTGAAGTCAGGTAGCATGATGCCTCCAGCTTTGGTTCTTTTGGCTTAGGATTGTCTTGGCAATGTGGGCTCTTTTTTGGTTCCATATGAACTTTAAAGTAGTTTTTTCCGATTCTGTGAAGAAAATCATTGGTAGTTTGATGGGGATGGCATTGAATCTATAAATTACCTTGGGCAGTATGGGCATTTTCACGATATTGATTCTTCCTAGCCATGAGCGTGGAATGTTCTTCCATTTGTTTGTGTCCTCTTTTATTTCGTTGAGCAATGGTTTGTAGTTCTCCTTGAAGCGGTCCTTCACATCCCTTGTAAGTTGAATTCCTAGGTATTTTATTCTCTTTGAAGCAGTTGTGAATGGGAGTTCACTCATGATTGGCTCTCTGTTTGTCTGTTATTGGTGTATAGGAATGCTTGTGATTTTTGCACATTGATTTTGTATCCTGAGACTTTGCTGAAGTTGCTTATCAGCTTAAGGAGATTTTAAGCTGAGATGATGGGGTTTTCTAAATATACAATCATGTCATCTGCAAACAGGGACAATTTGACTTCTTCTTTTCCTAATTGAATACCCTTTATTTCTTTCTCCTGCCTGATTGCCCTGGCCAGAACTTCCAACACTGTGTTGAATAGGAGTAGTGAGAGAGGGCATCCCTGTCTTGTGCCAGTTTTCAAAGGGAATGCTTCCAGTTTTTGCCCATTCAGTATGATATTGGCTGTGGGTTTGTCATAAATAGCTCTTATTATTTTGAGATACGTCCCATCAATACCTAATTTATTGATAGTTTTTAGCGTGAAGGGCTGTTGAATTTTGTCAAAGGCCTTTTCTGCATCTATTGAGATAATCATGTGGGTTTTGTCTTTGGTTCTGTTTATATGATGGATTACGTTTATTGATTTGTGTATTTTGAACCAGCCTTGCATCCCAGGGCTGAAGCCCACTTAATCATGGTGGATAAGCTTTTTGATGTGCTGCTGGGTTCGGTTTGGCAGTATTTTATTGAGGATTTTTGTATCGATGTTCATCAGGGATATTCATCTAAAATTCTCTTTTTTTGTTGTGTCTCTGCCAGGCTTTGGTATCAGGATGATGTTGGCCTCATAAAATGAGTTAGGGAGGATTCCGTCTTTTTCTATTGATTGGAATAGTTTCAGAAGGAATGGTACCAACTCCTCCTTGTACCTCTGGTAGAATTCGGCTGTGAATCCTTCTGGTCCTGGAGTTTTTTGGTTGGTAGGCTATTAATTATTGCCTCAATTTCAGAGCCTGTTATTGGTCTATTTAGGGATTCAACCTCTTCCTGTTTTAGTCTTGGGAGGGTGTATGTGTCCAGGAATTTATCCATTTCTTCTAGATTTTCTAGTTTATTTGTGTAGTGGTGTTTATAGTATTCTCTGATGGTAGCTTGTATTTCTGTGGGATCAGTGGTGATAACCCCTTTATCATTTTTTATTGTGTCTATTTGATTCTTCTCTCTTTTCTTCTTTATTAGTCTTGCTAGCAGTCTATCAATTTTGTTGATCTTTTCAAGAAACCAGCTCCTGGATTCATTGATTTTTTTGAAGGGTTTTTTGTGTCTCTATCTCCTTCAGTTCTGCTCTGATCTTAGTTATTTCTTGCCTTCTGCTAGCTTTTGAATGTGTTTGCTCTTGCTTCTTCAGTTCTTTTAATTGTGATGTTAGGGTGTCAGTTTTAGATCTTTCCTGCTTTCTATCGTGGGCATTTAGTGCTATAAATTTCCCTCTACACACTGCTTTAAATGTGTCCCAGAGATTCTGGTATGTTATGTCTTTGTTCTCATTGGTTTCAAAGAACATCTTTATTTCTGCCTTCATTTCGTGATGTACCCAGTAGTCATTCAGAAGCAGGTTGTTCAGTTTTCTATGTAGTTGAGCGGTTTTGAGTGAGTTTCTTAATCCTGAGTTCTAGTTTGATTGCACTGTGGTCTGAGAGACAGTTTGTTATAATTTCTGTTCTTTTACATTTGCTGAGGAGTGCTTTACTTCCAACTATGTGGTCAATTTTGGAATAAGTGTGATGTGGTGCTGAGAAGAATGTATATTCTGTTGCTTTGGGGTGGAGAGTTCTGTAGAGTCTATTAGGTCCGCCTGGTGCAGAGCTGAGTTGAATTCCTGGATATCCTTGTTAACTTTCTATCTCTTTGATCTGTCTAATGTTGACAGTGGGGTGTTAAATTCTCCCATTATTATTGTGTGGGAATCTAAGTCTTTTTGTAGGTCTCTAAGGATTTGCTTTATGAATCTGGTTGCTCCTGTATTGGGTGCATATATATTTAGGATAGTTAGCTCTTCTTGTTGAATTGATCCCTTTACCATTATGTAATGGCCTTCTTTAACTCTTTTGATCTTTGTTGGTTTAAAGTCTGTTTTATCAGAGACTAGGATGGCAACCCCTGCCTTTTTTGTTTGTTTGTTTTCTACTTGCTTGGTAGATCTTCCTCCATCCTTTTGTTTTGAGCCTATGTGTGTCTCTGCATGTGAGATGGGTCTCCTGAATACAGCACGCTGATGGGTCTTGACTGTTTATCCAATTTGCCAGTCTGTGTCTTTTAATTGGAACATTTAGCCCATTTACATTTAAGGTTAATATTGTTATGTGTGAACTTGATCCTATCATTATGATGTTAGCTGGTTATTTTGCTCGTTAGTTGATGCAGTTTCTTCCTAGTATCGATGGTCTTTACAATTTGGCATGTTTTTGCAGTGGCTGGTACCGGTTGTTCCTTTCCATGTTTAGTGCTTCCTTCAGGAGCTCTTGTAAGGTAGGCCTGGTGGTGACACAATCTCTCAGCATTTGCTTGTCTGTAAAGGATTTTATTTCTCCTTCACTGATGAAGCTTAGTTTGGCTGGATATGAAATTCTGGGTTGAAAATTCTTTTCTTTAAGAATGTTGAATATTGCCCCCCACTGTCTTCTGGCTTGTAGCATTTCTGCCAAGAGATCTGCTGTTAGTCTGATGGGCTTCCCTTTGTGGGTAACCCGACCATTCTCTCTGGCTGCCCTTAACATTTTTTCCTTCATTTCAACTTTGGTGAATCTGACAATCAAGTGTCTTGGAATTGCTCTTCTTGAGGAGTATCTTTGTGGCGTTCTCTGTATTTCCTGAATTTGAATGTTGGTCTGCCTTGCTAGGTTGGGGAAGTTCTCCTGGATAATATCCTGCCAAGTGTTTTCCAACTTGGTTCCATTCTCCCCGTCACTTTCAGGTACACCAATCAGACGTAGATTTGGTCTTTTCACATATTTCTCGGAGGCTTTGTTCGTTTCTTTTTACTCTTTTTTCTCTAAACTTCTCTTCTTGCTTCATTTTACTCATTTGATGTTCAGTCACTGATACGTTTTCTTCCAGTTGATCGAATTGGCTACTGAAGCTTGTGCATGCGTCACGTAGTTCTTGTGCCATGGTTTTCATCTCTATCAGGTCATTTAAGGACTTCTCTACACTGGTTATTCTAGTTAGCCATTCGTCTAATCTTTCTTCAAGGTTTTTAGCTTCTTTGCAATGGGTTTGAACATCCTCCTTTAGTTTGCAGAAGTTTGATCGTCTGAAGCTTTCTTCTCTCAACTCATCAAAGTCATTCTCCGTCCATCTTTGCTGTGTTGCTGGCGAGGAGCTGCATTCCTTTGGAGGAGAAGAGGCGCTCTGATTTTTAGAATTTTCAGCTTTTCTGCTCTAGTTTCTCCCCATCTTTGTGGTTTTATCTACCTTTGGTCTTTGATGATGGTGACGTACAGATGGGGTTTTGGTGTGGATGTCCTTTCTGTTTGTTAGTTTTCCTTCTAACATTCAGGACCCTCAGCTGCAGGTCTGTTGAAGTTTGCTGGAGGTCACTCAAGACCCTGTTTGCCTGGGTATCACCAGCAGAGCCTGCAGAACAGCAAATATTGTAGAACAGCAAATGTTGCTGCCTAATCGTTCCTCTGGAAGCTTCGTCTCAAAGGGGCACCCGGCCATGTGAGGTGTCAGTCAGCCACTACTGTGAGGTGCCCCCCAGTTGGGCTACTTGGGGGTCAGAGACCCACTTGAGGAGGCAGTCTGTCTGTTCTCAGATCTCAGACTCCATGCTGGGAGAACCACTACCCTCTTCAAAGCTCAGTTGGAAATACAGAAATCACCCGTCTTCTGCGTTGCTCAAGCTGGGAGCTGTAGACTGGAGCTGTTCCTATTCGGCCATCTTGGACGCTTCCCTATTCTCCATTTTAAACATAACATTCTCATTTCTGATTCTATTCCTCCAACATTAGAACTATTGCTGTTTGTGTTTTCTTCTCCCTCACCCATATTCCAAGTCTTCTCTCATCCTTTCAAACCTGATCTAGACTTCAGAGCCCAGGTTAAGATACATTCCTCCCTTAAAAACTGTCTAAACAAACTATTCTTAAACTCTTTCAGACTTCTCCCCTGCTTAGATGCCATAATCATAGTAGTCAGCAGCTTCTAGTTTTATTTAGCAGTGAGTTTGTAGCATACATACAGAGGTAAAACAAAGCATGATTATGGAACTTTGTGGGTTCAGACTGGTGGCTGAATTAGTTCTACTTGTTGGACTGTTTCTGAGTGAATACGTAAGTTTCTAAGAGCTAGAGATGGGAAGGGACCATGGCCATGAATGTAGAGAGACAGAGTGTTGGGATCAAGATTGTCGATATTATTACTGGATCACTTTGCTTAGCAGCTAGGTGAAACCGGAATGTGTAGAGTAGCTGAATTTTAAGGTGTTCAGAAATATCTGAAATTAGAGAAGCTAATTAGATAGGTGGTAGGAATAGTACCATATTAAAAAAGGATCTATTCTTGGGATCCCAAAATATGCATATTTATTACCTTGCTCTGTCATTTATAAGCTGAATAAATTACTAAATTGAGCCAGTCCTTTCACTTTTAACCTATGTATGTCTTTATATTTAAAGTGGGTTTCAAGTAGACAGCATATACTTGGGTCTTATTTTTTAATCCTATCTGACAGTCTCCACTTTTAATTAGCATGTTGAGACCATTCGTATTTAATATGATATGTTTGGATTAAACTCTACCATCTTACTAGCTATTTTCCATTTGTTCCATCTGTTTTTTTTTTTTGTTTTATCTTCCTTTTCTACTTTCTCTTGAGTTGAGAGTTTTTTATGATTCTATTTTATCTCCACTATTATTATTTATACCTTTTTAAAAAATGTAGTGGTTACTCTTAGGTTTAAATGTACATCTTTAATCAGAGCCTATGTTCAAATAAGATACCATTTCATATCTAGTGTAAGACCTTATAGTTTGCTGGGCATGGTGGCTCATGTCTGTAATCCCAGCACTTTGGGAGACCAAAGTAGGAGGATCACTTGAGCCCAGGAGTTTGAGACCAGCCTGGGCAATATAGTGAGACCTCATCTCTATTTAAAAAATAATAATCAGAAAATTTTTTAAAAACTTTAAAATTCCCAATTCCCCCTCTCATTCTGTGTGATTGTTGTCACACATTTATTTTGCATATGTTGTAAAGTACATTCCCATTTTTGGTTTAAACAGTTATCTTTTAGAGCAATTAAAAATTTTTTAATTGAAAAAATGAATTTTACCTTATCTTCATTTGTTCCATTTCCTGGACTTTGTTATGTAGAACTGAATTTCTGATTGGTGTATTCTTTTTGGCTGAAGAACCTTCCTGAAACTGTCTCTCTCTCTGTGTGTGTCTCTCTGTCTGTTTCTCTCTCTCTCCCTCTCTCCTCTTCTCTTTCCCACTCCCTCTCTGTCTCTCTCCCTGTCTCCCCTCCTTTCTCTCTCCCCTTCCGCCCACATATATATGGTGCTGGTCGGCTGGCCTTAAATCCTCTCAGTGTTTATCTGAGAAAGTTTTTATTTCTTTTTCATATTTTATTTTATTTTATTTTATTTCATATGACAGAGTCTCTCTCTGTCACCCAGGCTAAAGTGCAGTGGTGTGACCATGGCTCATTGCAGCCTCAACCTCTTAGGCTCAAGCAGTCCTCCTATCTCAGCCTCCCAAGTAGCTGGGACCACAGGCACACACCATCAGCCTGGCCTCTTATCTTTTAAAATATTTTTTCTAGGTAAAGAATTCTGTGTTAAAAGTTATATTTCTGGGTTCAGATGGGGTGGCTCACACCTGTAATCCTAGCACTTTGGGAGGTCAGGGTGGGAGGATCACTTGAGGCTAAGAGTTTGGGGACCAGCCTGGGGAGCTTAGTAGCAAGACCATGTCTCCACAAAAAAAGTTTAAAAATTAGCCAGGCGTGGTGGTGCACACCTGTAATCTTCGCTACTCAGGAGGCTGAGGTGGGACAATCACTTGAGCCCAGGAGTTCGAGGCCACAGTGAGCCATAATTGCATGCCACTATACTTCAGCCTGGGCGACAGGGTAAGACCCTATTTCTAAAAAAGATACATATTTCTGTGATATAAAGATACCACTCCATCATGTTCTGGCCTCCATGATTTCCAATAAGAAGTCTGCTATAATTCTTATTTTTGTTTATGTATAAGTAATATATGTTTTTTCTTTGTCTTCAGGATTTTCTCTTTATCTTTGTTTTCAGCAGCTTGAATGTCATATGTGTAGGTGAGGGTTTTTGTTTTCTTTTTGTTTTTGTATTTACTCTTCTTGGAATTCTCTGAGATTCTTGGAGATAGATTATATATTCTATTTATTATATATTATATATATATACACATACATATATATATATATATATTTTTTTTTTTGAGACGGAGTCTTGCTTTGTTGCCATGCTAGAGTGCAGTGGTGCGATCGTGGCTCACTGCAACCTCTGCCTCCCTGGTTCAAGCAATTCTCCTGCCTCAGCCTCCCGAGTAGCTGGGACTACAGGCACACGCCACCATGCCCAGCTCATTTTTGTATTTTTTTAGTAGAGACAGGGTTTCACAATGTTGGCCAGGAAGGTCTTGATCTCTTGACCTTGTGATCCGCCTGCCTCGGCCTCCGAAAGTGTTGGGATTACAGGCGTGAGCCACCATACCCGGCCTTTTTTTTTTCTTTTCTTTTCTTTTTTTTTTTTTTTTCTTAAGGAGTTTTCCTCTTGTTGCCCAGACTGGAGTGCAATGGCATGATCTTGGCTCACTGCAACCTCCAGTTCCTGGGTTCCAATGATTCTCCTGCGTCAGCCTCCCGAGTAGCTGGGATTACAGGCGTGTGCCACCATGCTGGACTAATTTTGTATTTTTAGTGGAGGCCGGGTTTCACCATGTTGGTCAGGCTGGTGTCGACTTCCTGACCTCAGGTGACTTGGATCTATATTTTGATGTCTCTCATTAATTTTGGAAATTTCTTGGCCATTGTATCTTGAAATATTTCTTCTGCCCATTCTCTCTCTTTTGGTATTCTAATTATGCATATGTTTGATACTTTGATGTGTCCCACAGCTCTTGGATGTTATGTTACATTGTTGATATTGGGGGTTTTTTGTTTTGTTTTGTTTTGTTATTTAAACTGTTTCTGCGTTTTAGTTTAGGTAATTTCTACTTACCTGTCTTTGAGTTCATTGATTCTTTCTTTGGCTTTCAGGTCTACTAATGATCCTATCAGAGGTATTCATCATCTCTGTTACTGCGTTTTTCACTTTTAGCATTCCTTGTTTGATTTTTTTTCTTACAGTTTCCATTTCTTTGTTTCACTTTCTAGTATTAATTTTTATCTATATTCTTCCCAGATAGCAGCCATATAGGGCAAGGTTTGGATTCCATTAGTTTTTTCTTATGTGTCTTTTGCATATCTTAAGTTTGTAAAAACCTTTTGACCCAGAAATCACCAAGAGCTCTCCAAAACAGGACATTGGTGCACTCAAGCTAGCTCAAGAAAGCAGGAAATGACAGGAGAGTCACAGAGCAAAGTTGCATTGTGGAGCAAAGAGCTGCTGGGTGTGTCCATCAACCTGATTGATTTTCTCAGGGCCAGTGGTCACCTAAGTCTATTCTTTCTTTCCTTATCTACTTCAGAAGACCATTAAAATATTTACTCTTGTTAAACCTAAACAAAATGAATATGGGTTACTTTTACATATCTTGTGTTCTTGAATAAGTCATAGGTCCTGGATTTTGGCAGTTTGTAACATTAGGTTTATAGAACCTCACAAGGGCCCATTTTTCTGTCAGTTCCAAAACAAGAAACTTCCTGAGTCCTTCATCTAAAATATATTGTCTCGGCTGGGCGCAGTGGCTCGTGCCTGTATTCCCAGCACTTTGGGAGGCTGAGGCGGTGGATCACCTGAGGTTAGGAGTTTGAGACTAGCCTGACCAATATGGTGAAACCCTGTCTCTACTAAAAATGCAAAAATTACCCGGGGGTGGTGGCTTGTACCTGTAATCCCAGCTACTCAGGATGCTGAGATAGGAGAATTGCTTGAACCCAGGAGGCGGAGGTGGCAGTGAGCCAAGATAGCACCACTGCACTCCAGCCTGGGCGACAGAGTGAAACTCTATCTCAAAAAAAAAGAATTGTCTCTATCTGGCCACAGTCACAAATGTTTGTTCATTTGTTCATTCATTCATTCAAATGTTTTGTAAGCCTGCTATCTCAGTGTTACTGCATTACATTCAGATTACACTGATGAACAACATGCCTTTCCTCCAGGAGCTAGACAGATTCCTACTTGACTAATACAAGAGTGTGGTTAGTACTATGATGGAGGTGCAACATGCTATGGGACACAGAGGGTGTAGTATTTCATTTGGGCTAGGGGAGATGGGTTCGCGCTTTCGGAAAAGGTAGCATTGTAACTGGGTTTTAAAAAAATTATTAGGATCATGACAGGCAAAGAGGTAGATGGCCATTCTAAGCTAAGTAAACAGCGTATGTAAAGGCACTAATTCATGAAGTAGTTGGTAAACAATTTATGCTCTACTCCTTTGAGAGCCTGGTTCATTTTCTTCTCTTACTCTGGTTATTAGACTTATTATTTGTTGTTGTCCTTTCTCTCTTTTTGGCTATTCTTACCTCCCTTGTTTTCCTATAGTTCCTAGTGGTAGATCTTATGGCATTAGTTTTATAGTCTAGGACACAGAGATGGAGGATCACCTGTATTGCCTCCCAGTGGAAGTGCAGGGCAACATTATTTCTCTATTCAACCTGTGTCTCAGAGTGTGTACTTAGAATAGTAAAGTGAATCTTGCATGAATGTGGGCCCTGCCCACAGGGCAGATGACTCCGTACTAGAACATAGTGGAATAGACCAAAACCTTCTACAGCATGTATGAGACACTTGGCCCATCGACCCTATTCATGCCCTTTACATTCAGCACCCTCATATCGACTTCTCTCCTCTTTCCTACCAAGCAAGGGAGTACTGTTCAAAGATGCAAATGCATTCTGCCTTAGTTTCTTTTTATTGCCAAAAACATTTATCTTTACCTTGCAAACTACTTTTTATTCTATTTATTTTCAACATTTAGCAGGTTGTTTAAAAAGGGACCAAAAGATAAAAAAGGACCATCTTCCTTGTTTCAGGGACTGGGAGGTCGGGGTTGGGGTTAAGGTTAAGGTAGGGGTTAAGACCAGATCCTATTTTGCAGCCTGCCTGGGAGGTGAAAAACCTGGGAAGAAGACCACTGGTAGCATATGTATGGAAAGGAGACAGGCTGCTGTTACATCTTTTGCGGAGGAAAAACTGTCAGGGGGAGTCAGGCATATACAGAGAAGAATCCTTAATGGTTTATACTCTTGGGAAGTCCTGTACCCAGCCAGTTATTTGCTTTGACTTGGCTATTTATGGTCTGGTTCTGGTCTTTTTTTTTTCCCCTAACCAAGACAAATGAGGCTCAATTAAAGAAAAGGGACATAAGATACCTATTCCAAAACGGAATTCCTCTTAACTCTCATGCAATGACAAGTAGAATTGTTAGTATATGTGAGCACTGAGAATTACTTTATTGATGAACACTGGTATTTACACTGGCATTTTCTCTGGTGTAGGAAGCTGAACCATCTATCTCCAGAAATGTCTTCGGAAAGTAAAGAGCAACATGACCTTTCACCCAGAGACTCAACTGAAGGAAATGACAGTTCTCCATCTGGCATCCATTTGGAGCTTCAAAGGGAATCAAGTACTGACTTCAAGCAATTTGAGACCAATGATCAATGCAGACCTTATCATAGGATCCTTATTGAGTGTCAAGAGAAATCAGATACAAACTTCAAGGAGTTTGTTATTAAAAAGCTGCAGAAGAATTGCCAGTGCAGTCCAGCCAAAGCCAAAAATACGATTTTAGGTTTCCTTCCTATTTTGCAGTGGCTCCCAAAATACGACCTAAAGAAAAACATTTTAGGGGATGTGATGTCGGGCTTGATTGTGGGCATATTATTGGTGCCTCAGTCCATTGCTTATTCCCTGCTGGCTGGCCAAGAACCTGTCTATGGTCTGTACACATCTTTTTTTGCCAGCATCATTTATTTCCTCTTGGGTACCTCCCGTCACATCTCTGTGGGCATTTTTGGAGTACTGTGCCTTATGATTGGTGAGACAGTCGACCGAGAGCTACAGAAAGCTGGCTATGACAATGCCCATAGTGCTCCTTCCTTAGGAATGGTTTCAAATGGGAGCATGTTATTAAATCACACATCAGACAGGATATGTGACAAAAGTTGCTATGCAATTATGGTTGGCAGCTCTGTAACATTTATGGCTGGAGTTTATCAGGTAAGGAGCAATGACACAATTGGTTATTTCTAGAAAAGTAGTCTAATACATGAAATCTCGTATCTGTAAGGGATCGTAGGAATCACAATAATTAAAGCTACCATTTATTGAGAGTTCAGGATGTATGAAGGGTAGAGGCAAAATTCAAACCCTAACCTGACTCCACAGGTAACATAAGGCTGGTTCACTGGACCTCCACCACCCAGTACAACTCCTTAATTTTACATGTCAGAAAATCTTGGCTTTGCTTGAGATTATTTGTGGCTGGTTATTGGCAGAGTCAGCATTAGCAGTGAGGCAAGTAGGTAACAAAATGGGGGTTGAGAGTGCAGGAGTTTTTCACTTTTTTTTTTTTTTTTCTGGAGACAGGGTCTCACTTTGTCACCCAGGCTGGAGTGCAGTGGCACTATCTTAGTTCACTGCACCCTCCGCCTCCCTGGCTCAAGCAATCCTTCTACCTCAACCTCCTGAGTAGCTAGGACTACAGGCACATGCTACCATGCCTGGCTAATTTTTTTTTTTTTTTTTTTTGGTAGAGATAGGGTTTTGCCATGTTGCCCAGGCTAGTTTCAAACTCCTGAGCTCAAGCAATCCTCCCGTCTTGGCCTCCCAAAGTGCTGGGATTATAGGTGTGAGCCACCACACCCAGCCTCAAATTCTAAATGTCTCTTACCTTCCATTAGAATTACTGATCTATTGAGTGACTCTTACTAAAGGTAGTGGTTGTCTTGGAATGTTGGGGAGGGAGGAAAAAAGTTGGGGACCACAGTTTCATATTATCAGCCAGGAGAAAGGATAAGAAATCAAATTCTTGAGTCTCCCATAGAATCCACTAATCTGTCATTATCATCATGCCCCTGGCTTTGGCATCCAGGAGTCAGTGCCAGGATTAAACCTTCTCTAATGCAGGCATTTCAAACCAACAAGGGGAGGGGAAGAGTAGCTCACTTTAGTTGGAGATCAGGTGAGTGGGGAGGGAGAGTGAAGATGGTGTGAAGAAGAGCTGTGCTTCTCAGAGTCTACTTATTTATTATTTACTCATTTATTTATAAAGAGACAGGGTCTCTCTATGACCAACCTAGGTTGGTCTCAAACTCCTGGGCTCAAGTGATCCTCCCAATACTGCCTCCCCCAATGCCGGGATTACAGGCATGAGCCATCACACCCAGCCAACTTTTGCCTTTTTGTTAGTATGTCTTACCAAGAAGGAGGAAGGCATAACAATTCTGAAAACTTATTAGATGGAGGAGAATATAAAGAACTAAAATTTTAGAATTGTTATTAATATGGGAGACAGTGTGGCATAAGTACATATATACTGCGTGAGAATGGTTTCTTAGTATGAGGTTAAAGATAATTCTACAATAATTTCTAAAGTGTGATTCTATTTTGATGTAAATCTGGTTTTTTGTTTTACCAATTAAAACTTCACTTGTACACTTGCTCTTAGCCAAGGGGCTAAGAAAGCAGTAAGACTTCACTTTTACAGTAGTGATTTGTAATTTAAGGAAAATACATAGTTTCTTAACTAGAAGAGTTTTTTCCAATTTGAAGTTTTCTTGTGGGTCCTTGAGAATGTTTTTCTTTTAAAAGAAGTCTGTTCTTTGTGATGGGAAAAATGAAAAATAAAAATAAAAGAGGTCTGAACCTTTTCAAGTTTAAGAAACATTGTATGAAAAGACAGAAATCTAAAGTTCCTGTCTCACCTGGGCTAATAAGTAACAGTGTGACCTTGGGCAAGTTGCTTAGCCCTTTAAACATAATTTTCGTATATGTAAAATGAGAAGATTGATGTATGATTGTGTTTATTCTAGCACTGACATTCTGTGATGCTCTGATGATATGTCTGCATGCAAGAAATATCAGGATAATACAAACTTTAAAAGTTCTTTTCCATTTATATTTAACATTTCTATATCCTTCCTTCCAGGTAGCGATGGGCCTCTTTCAAGTGGGTTTTGTTTCTGTCTACCTCTCAGATGCCTTGCTGAGTGGATTTGTCACTGGTGCCTCCTTCACTATTCTTACATCTCAGGCCAAGTATCTCCTTGGGCTCAACCTTCCTCGGAGTAATGGTGTGGGCTCACTCATCACTACCTGGATACATGTCTTCAGAAACATCCATAAGACCAATCTCTGTGATCTTATCACCAGCCTTTTGTGCCTTTTGGTTCTTTTGCCAACCAAAGAACTCAATGAACACTTCAAGTCCAAGCTTAAGGCACCGATTCCTATTGAACTTGTTGTTGTTGTGGCAGCCACATTAGCCTCTCATTTTGGAAAACTACATGAGAATTATAATTCTAGTATTGCTGGACATATTCCCACTGGGTTTATGCCACCCAAAGTACCAGAATGGAACCTAATTCCTAATGTGGCTGTAGATGCAATAGCTATTTCCATCATTGGTTTTGCTATCACTGTATCACTTTCTGAGATGTTTGCCAAGAAACATGGTTACACGGTCAGAGCAAACCAGGAAATGTATGCCATTGGCTTTTGTAATATCATCCCTTCCTTCTTCCACTGTTTTACTACTAGTGCAGCTCTGGCAAAGACATTAGTTAAAGAATCAACAGGCTGCCAAACTCAGCTTTCTGGTGTGGTAACAGCCCTGGTTCTTTTGTTGGTCCTCCTAGTAATAGCTCCTTTATTCTATTCCCTTCAAAAAAGTGTCCTTGCTGTGATCACAATTGTAAATCTACGGGGAGCCCTTCGTAAATTTAGGGATCTACCCAAAATGTGGAATATTAGTAGAATGGATACAGTTATCTGGTTCGTTACTATGCTCTCCTCTGCACTGCTAAGTACTGAAATAGGCCTACTTGTTGGGGTTTGTTTTTCTATGTTTTGTGTCATCCTCCGCACTCAGAAGCCAAAGAGTTCATTGCTTGGCTTGGTGGAAGAGTCTGAGGTCTTTGAATCCGTGTCTGCTTATAAGAACCTTCAGACTAAGCCAGGCATCAAGATTTTCCGCTTTGTAGCCCCTCTCTATTACATAAACAAAGAATGTTTTAAATCTGCTTTATACAAACAAACTGTCAACCCAATCTTAATAAAGGTGGCTTGGAAGAAGGCAGCAAAGAGAAAGATCAAAGAGGAAGTAGTGACTCCTGGTGGAATCCAGGATGAAATGTCAGTGCAACTTTCCCATGATCCCTTGGAGCTGCATACTATAGTGATTGACTGCAGTGCAATTCAATTTTTAGATACAGCAGGGATCCACACACTAAAAGAAGTTCGCAGAGATTATGAAGCCATTGGAATCCAGGTTCTGCTGGCTCAGTGCAATCCGTCTGTGAGGGATTCCCTAACCAAGGGAGAATATTGCAAAAAGGAAGAAGAAAACCTTCTCTTCTATAGTGTGTATGAAGCGATGGCTTTTGCAGAAGTATCTAAAAATCAGAAAGGAATATGTGTTCCCAATGGTCTGAGTCTTAGTATTGTTTAATTGAGAAAGTAGATAGAGGAATGTCTAGCCAATAGGTTAAGATTTCAAGTGTCCAACATTTCCCAGTTCCACAGTGGAAAATTTTGCACACTTGAAATTTTAACCAAGTGGCTAGATATTATTCCTCCTTTGAAGCTAATGGCATTTGTATATACACACTGCAGCAGAGCTTGTAGCTGGACAGAGTCAAAAAGAAAATATGGTTTCAGGTTTTCTTGCAGATATGAAGTGTTCTTGGAATGCAATAAGTATGTACTGAATTGAACTGTAAAGTAGCTCCAAAACTTAATTACTATCCTGTTTTAGGGGTTATACATTTGGATTCTTCATTCTCCAAGAGATGAAGCGGTGAAGTTGGGATTTGCATTGGAAGTGCTGTAGACTTCTTTATGTGGCTCAGTGGAGAGAGAGGAAAAGAATGTTGCACCTGCTCTAGTACCAATAGGTCAAGAGGCTTCTGGATCACAAAGTCATAACTAGACAGGTTTGTTCTTGTAGTTCTCTATTCCCAGTCTTTGCTCCCCAGATGGCAGTAGTTTTTAGTAGGAAAGTGCCATTCCTGTCCTTAAGGCACAGTCTCATCAGAAGTCTAACACCTGGGCAGGTTTGTAACATCCTGAGAGCCAGCCTGACATTAGACAGAATACCCTTTGTAATACACTGGAAATTTTTAGTCATGCCTTTCTGTTTAGGATAAATAGGTAAGCACAAAGAGCTCTTCAAAATCAGAAAAACAATAGGAGTCCTTCCTTGTCTTTTCTGTGATCTCTGTCCGTCCTTGTTTCTGAGAATTTCTCTACCATTAAGCTCTGTTTTAGCTTTCAATTATTCTAGTTTGTTTCCCACAGAATCTTTCCTAAACTGGTAATTTTGTCAGTGACAATCTTGTCAGTCAGCAATTTCTAACAGCATTTTAAATGAGTTCGATGTACAGTAAATATTGATGACAATGACAGCTTTTAACTCTTCAAGTCACCTAAAGCTATTATGCAGGAGGATTTAGAAGGATCACATTCATGAAACCCAAGTGCCATGGGTGTATTACTCATGATAGCTGGCCTACAGGTCATGAATTGAATAATTTCCTTTCAAAAAGCAAGAATGTCCAACATTGAAAGTTTATAGTTTTATATTTGGACCTTGAAAGGTAAGAAAAAACCAGGCTCTCCAAAGTTAGGAATAGGGAACTAATTTATGAAACAGCCCTCTTTTTTTAAAAAAAAAAAAAAAAAAAAGCAAACTACAAAAGCACAAAATCATTTTTCAATCTGTTCCCAGATTCTAAACAATTTTAAATATTTATGAGAAGCAAATCCTATGTGTAGGGCATCTGTTGGAGTGGGATGCTTTTAGACATATATTAAGTATGTACGTGTTTAATATGTATATTTAAAATGCATATATATTTTATATATCTATTATCCTATATAGATATATGTAACTTAGCTTTATTGTTAGCTCCATAAGCTGCCAGTGTTGCTTTTCTGTTGGTAGAGCTCTCCCATTTGGTGACATGGAAAATACCTTTCCATTATCACAACAAAGCAGTTGCTCAGTAGAAAGTCTAGATTTCTGTCTTATAGGTGATTCACGTTATAATTAAATGTAGACTTCCTGAATTTTGACATCCTTTTAGAACTGGGGTCTGGAATTCCAGAAATGTTCATTGCTGCTTGTATTTGTGCTTGTTTGTTTTTAGCCAGTATTTGCCCTTTCTATCCAGCCTTATGAATAATAGCAGTAAAATCACAGTATCTTGGTCAGTCTTTATTTTTTTCCTTTTTTCTTTTTTAAGAGACAGTCATCCAGGCCAGAGTGCAGTGTGATCATAGCTCACTGAAGCTTCCAACTCCTGGGCTCAAGTGATCCTTCCACTTTGGCCTCCTGAGTATCTTAACCATAGGTATGAATCAACACACACTGCTAATTTTTTAAATTTTTTCTAGAGATGGGGTCTCACTGTATTGCCCTGGCTGGTCTCAAACTTCAGGCTCAAGCAATCCTTCAGCCTCAGCCTCCCAGAGTGTTGGGATTACAGGTGTGAGCCACTGCAGTTGGCCAAGTTACTTGTTTTTAATCTCTCTTGCCCTTCTCCCAAGGCAGGCTTAAGTTGAGACTATTAAAGGTGTCTAATACCCTGTAACAGAGCAATGGATACATGCTTAAGACATTATAATTAGCCAACACCAACACAGCAAAAAATATAATTCCAGCCAGACTTTGGAAAATCCCTCAGAAGGAGGGATAACAGGATTTGACCTTTACCAGCAATTTCTGTCTATATGTGGATGTAAACAGTTCTGGAACGTTATGTATGTAGTTAGCGAATCCTTGAATTATGTTCTGGTTTGTACTTGTCCCATCCATCCAGACAAACAAGAGATTCTGCTTTTGGTAGCCATTTGTAGAAACATTTAAGATGTCACTAGAATTTACATTTCATCCTCTCTACTTGGGTTGAGGTTGCCTATATTTGGATATTGTTAAAAATGTTTTGGTTGCTGATATTCAGAGGAATCAAACCTGGAACCAAAGCCTAATTTGCCAATAAAAAAACTGTTTTCGGCCAGGCGCAGTGACTCATGCCTGTGATCCCAGTACCCTGGGAGGCCGAGGTGGGTGGATCACCTGAAGTCAGGAGTTCGAGACCATCTTGGCTAACACTGGGAAACCCCGTCTCTACTAAAAATACAAAAAATTAGCAGGGCGTGGTGGCACGTGCCTGTAGTCCCAGCTACTCAGTAGGCTGAGGCAGGAGAATCACTTGAACCCGGGAGGCAGAGGTTGCAGTAAGTCGAGACTGTGTCACTGCACTCCAGCCTGGGTGACAGAGTGAGACTCCGTCTCAAACAAAAAATGTTTTCATTTGCTCTCTTGACCAAAGGCTAGGATTTTAGTTCATTAGGCGTTATTTTAAATACTATATTGATACAAAAATATCTTGCTTACTCTAAACTTTAGAGTCTAAATGAAGCATTTTCTCAATGATTACTGACATATACAAAATTCTGAATATCATAAAATGGTTACCATTTAATTGAAATGTAGTGTGGTATACTTTCGATGGTTAGAACTCTTACAGCCTTATATATTTTTAAATTTGTTACACCCAGAGGGTTGGAGTGTGCCAGTGCACAGGTAGACTAAGGAAAACATTGTAGAGGAGTGAAGAGAATAGACCACTGAAAAGACTATTATCTGACCAGTGGAGGCAGAAAAGAGAGGAACCCAGTTGAATAGGATCCAATCCCCGGTTAGCCCCCACACAATAATAGGGAGACAAGGATTAGGAGCCATACCTCTGAGAACAAGGTCTCTTTATAGAGCAAATTTCTCTTTCTAGAAGGGGAGCATCATAGGGTCACAGATTCAGCAAAGCTGAAAGGGCTGAGGAGCTCATGGTAGCCTGGGTTGACCTACTCTGGAGCATGGTGTCTTTCTTCTAAACTGAGTGACTGTAGTACTATCTGTGCCTCCGATGGAATAAAACTGACAGATGTCTAATTTTTTTTTTAAGTAGGACCAAAAGAAAACAAGATTTAGATAGTCTGACTTTGCTTTTGAACAACAGCAGACATTGCAAGTCAAAATTGTTGTCAAATTTATATATGGTAAATGATGAACTTTAAAAATGTGTCCAGGTGTTAGATGAGTTCATTAGACTATTTTAATGCTAATGGCTAGTACGTTTTAACAAGAACAGCAATTATCTGCTGTGGTATTTCCTTAGTAATTGGTCATTTAAGAACATGTTAGGGTTAGCCCTGATCTGAATATAAAAGTGAGAAAAGGGCTACAGTGCATTTCTTGGTAACTTAAATTGAGTCTTGAAGTTGTAACGATCCATTTGGAGTTCTGTGATCCTTATTGTTCTTAATGAATTGTGTTTCTCTATGTATTGTTACAGATGAGCCATAGGTTTCTTTGTATCAATGTAGACATTACTTCAGATACCTCTGAGGACCTAGCCAGCAGTCTAGGATCCTGGGCCAAGTGCTGGGACTATGGTACTAAATCCAGTAGATGGACTGTGTAGTAACTCTCCCAGGGAACGCACTAGGGTACTTAGGGAGGTGCTTTGTGGAGCATGTTGAAGCTTTGACTGAGATCTGAGCAGGAGGCAGTGATGTCCCTGGTCTATTCAGGGAAAGATTTCACTGGAAATGGTAAACATCCAATTGACAGGATTTAGATTTCGCTTAGTTTTTCTGCTTTTTAATGTGTCTCTCCCCCATCTCAGTGTTTTCTTTATCCATTCTAGTGATGCCTTATTTGAAACTGGGCTTAAACTGCAAAAAGAATGAAGTTGGATTTAGGAAGCTGTTAGATCATTGAGTGGCATTAAGAGTGAAATTTCCTTGAGCCTAAAAAAAAAAAAAAAATTTTAAAAAGAATCAGTTTTTTAAATTAAAAAAATAGAAAGCTGTTAGGCTTCTAATTTATGGGTTTTTTTTTTTTTTTTTTTTTTTTTGTAAAAACAGTTTAGATAATCCTGAATGGAATCATTAACTTGGGTGCTAATTACAAGAATGAAAATTATAATGGAAAAGGATAAAATAATATACCAGCTGGTTTGTTACTATAGTCCATGTATTAAAATACTGTTGAAATATGTTAAAGGTAAATTTTTAAGGTTTAAAAACTTTTAGTAACTTTCAGGGATGCAGAATTTAGATGTTGGAGGTGGGGAGATTTATTTTTATAAGGTAATTTTTATCTTGATAAAGACTTAAAAAAAAAGTTTTGCAACTGAAATTTTAAAGTAAACATGTTAAACACAAAAAGTAAAATAAGCATTATAGTAAATAGTGGATTCTCTGGTGTGTATTTTTTATCTTAGTGTTATAAAATTGGAAAAGAATGGACTGAAGTCTAAAAACTAGAATAATGAAGGACACTAAAACGCCTTTATTGTAGATACTATGTTTGTAAGTCTGTAGATAAGCAGCTTAAGCCAAAAAGGTCTTTCAACTGAAACTTTAATCAACTTATTTTGGAGATGTTCTTTTCCCTTGTCTCATGCGCCATCCCTAAAATAATAAGATACATGGGATCAAACAGCCCTTGCCTTTTCAACACAAATCAGTTGGAAAATTATGATTTGAGTCCTGTTGTTGCCATGGCTTCTGTTTCTCAGAAATGAGTGTATATGAACATACCGATCTATGTAATAGACTACTTTTTTTTGTCTTCTTTGCAACTTTGTATACAAACCAAGACAATATCAGGGTGACAGGTGAATGAACTTAAATTCTCAGTCTTGTCTATTCACCAAAAAAGTATACTGCCTGTTTTTTCTTTATTCAAGGTTGATGACTTTTAGGAACATGTTTTATACTGTATTTTTTAATTAAAGCAAGTGCCTTGATGTAATTCCATGTAAATCATTGCTTAACTCTCTTATGGGATGAGGATGAGTTATGAATGTATTGCAGCCTACTGGAAAGAAGGGGGAGTTGGTTAATAGCAGATACTTTTCTTCTAGAAGGTTATGTTTTATGCTGTTTATTATGTAAGATCCTGTATGTGTGTTGAGATTTAGAGGTTTCATTTATTTTATCTGCTAATAAATTGTTACTCTAATAATACATTACTCTGTATTTAAATTATTTAAGTGCAAGGAGGGTTCTGACTAAAACACATTTAGGCTCCAGTGAGTTTTAAAATACCATCTGTTGGCCAGGCTCAGTGGCTCACACCTATAATCCTAGCATTTTGGGAGGCTGAGGTGGGCGGATCACCTGAGGTCAGGAGTTCGAGACCAGCCTGGCCAACATGGTGAAACCCTGTCTCTACTAAAAAAGCAAAAATCAGCTGGGTTTGGTAGTGAACACCTGTAGTCCCAGCTACTCAGGAGGCTGGGGCATGAGAATTGCTTGAATCTGCGAGGCAGAGGTTGCAGTGAGCTGAGATCATGCCGCTGCACTCCAGGCTGGATGACAGAGTGAGACTCTGTCTCAAAAAAATGTATAAATAAAATAAAATATCATCTGTTAGGCTGGGCGTGGTGGCTCATGCCTGTAATCTGAGAACTTTGGGAGGCTGAGGCAGGTGGATCACGAGGTCAGGAGTTCAAGACCAGCCTGGCCAAGATGGTGAAACCCCGTCTCTACTAAAAATATAAAAATTAGCCGGGCATGGTGGCAGGGGCCTGTAATCCCAGCTACTCAGGAGGCTGCGGCAGAGAATTGCTTGAACCCAGGAGTCAGTTTGCAGTGAGCCGAGATCAGGCCATTGCACTCCAGCCTGGATGACAGAGCAAGACTCCACCTAAAAATAAATAAATAAAATAATCATCTGTTACATTTGGAGAGTAATTCAGTCATTAATGTTTCCCAGCTATAACAAAAGGATCTGTCCTCAGAGAAGGACATAAAGAAATCCAATTCTTTTTCCTTTATGGTCTTGAATGAGTCAGTTAACCCTTTGGAGAAGAGGGGAGGAAGACTAGATTACTTGAGGACCCTTTTTGTTTTTTGTTTGTTTGTTTGTTTTGAGACAGGGTCTTGCCCTGTCGCTCAGGCTAGAAGTGCAGTGGCGCAATCATGGCTCACTGCAGTCTCGACCTGGGCTTAAGCAATCCTCCTGCTTCAGCCTCCTGAGTAGCTGGGACTATAGGTGTTTGCCACCACACTCCGGCTAATCTTTTCTATTTTTTGTAGAGATGGGGTTTTACCATGTTACCCAGGCTGATCTTGAACTTCTGGGCTCAAGCGTTCCTCCTGCCTTGGCCTTCCGAAATGCTGGGATTATAGGCATGTATGACTCCTATTCCATACAGTGCTGGGATCAGAAAGCCCAATTTTGGATCATGTTTTACTACTATCTTAACTCTTGAGTTTGGACAAGTGACCTTTGAGCCACATTTTTTTCCATCAGTAAATACAGGCTAACACCTTCTGAAGACTAAGTGAGAGAACTAGGAGTAGATTCCTGACTGGAGCACACCACTTTGTAAGGAATAGAACACTACCCTTACCCTATACATGCCATGAAGCCTCTCCCAGAATGTCCTCCTCTTTATGCCTCTCTCAGTTCATGAGGGTACAGGGTTAAGAACAGTTTTTAGTCCTCCTTTTGCAATAACTGAGCATTCTCCCAACCTCATACCCACCTCACAGAGTGAAGGAGTTGAATAGTCTAAGGGTCCTTCCAGTCTTACCATAGTGTGCACTGCTGCCTGTGAGCAGCACCTGGGATCCAGAGCCCTGTGAGGTATACTCAGTCATTCTCAAGCATCTCTGTCAGCCATCTTGGAGGGCCTTGCTTTCCCATCTGTCCTTTCAGGGCTTGTGTCCTTGGCCTCTTCTCTCTTCACTCACTGCTTAAGTTTTTTGTTTTCAGATCCAGTTGAGGCTGATGAAAGTATGACTCAGGGAAATAGCCACATGTGCAGGTATACACATACAGTTCTAAAAAGGTTGGCTCATGGGCTCTCATATGTTGAACACCTTGCATTATAAGCCCACTCTATATAACTGCATCCACATGTATGGCTTCAATCACCTTGCTATCTGTGGCAGCCAAAAAATAGTTCTAGCCTAACCATTCTAGAATGCCAAACAGTCTATCTGTCTATATATAAATCTCCAGGGCTGGTTGTTACCAGACAACTGCCTGGATGCCCAGAGACATCTCACGTGTAACATGACCCTCGAACTCGTCTTCCTTTCCCCAGTAACGTACCTTGATCATGGTGCGACCCAGCCACTTAAGCAGAAACCTGAAATTTCATGAAATCTTCCTTTACAACTCCCACAGTAAATCCATCTTACCTCGTAAATGCCTCTCAAATCCAACATGTTTTTCCTACCCCTCAGTGTAAATTATTTCTCTTCAGTACTATCTACAGCCTAACTAGTTTATCTGCTTTTCTACAATCCAGCCTCCATACTAGTTATCAATTATTTCAGTTAAAAAAAAAAAATTATTTCAGCCCTGACCATTGCTACTTGTCAGGGCAAGTAGAAGGGGTCTCCAGTGTCTTTAGGATAAGTTCAAAATAAATGGTCTAACCCACAAGACTTAAAAAACTCTGCCCTTACATCTCCAGCCTTTCGTTCTACCACACATCCTTTGCTTGGCATACCACCCACGAACCTTAGGTGCTCCCAAATGGGCCATTTAAAAAAAAAATACCCCAGGCCTTTGTATATGCTGTTCTGCCAGGAGTTGCCTCCCAGCCCCATCTCCCTAACTCCCTACTTTTCCTTCCAGATACTTATCAAATAATCCCTTTTCCTTGGCAACATTTCCTACTGAATTCGTCTTCTCTTATTCAGGGGCTTCTTTAGGGTCCCCCTCTATATTCCTGTATATCTTTGCATATCCTCTAAAATGACATTTACCACTCATTCCCCCACGCCCCATCTATCTCTTCTACTAAGCTTCTTGAGAGTAGGGCCATGTACTTCAAACTTAGAGCTCCTATGACGTGCAGTGGCTTTATAAGGTTAAATAAGTTATTACTGCAAACATGGATAATTATTGGGTAATTATTTCCCTAATACTGGCTCATTTCCAGAGCTTGAGTGTCTATCCACGATCAGGTACATAGCCTATGGTTTTTCATTTTTAGGGTTTTTTGGGGTTTTTGCCATTTTTTGAGACAGGGTCTTGCTCTTTCACCCAGGCTGGAGTGCAGTGGCGCGATCATGGCTCACTGCAGCCTCAAACTCCTAGGCTCAAGTAATTCTCCCACCTCAGTCTCCCGAGTAGCTGGGATTAGAGGCATGAGCCACCACATCTGACTAATTTAATTTTTGTAGAAACAGGGTCTTGCTATGTTGTCCAGGCTGCTCTCAAACTCCTGGGCTCAAGCAATCCTCCTGCCTCAGCCACCCAGAGTGCTGGGATTACGGACATGAGCCACCATGCTCAGCCTGGCCTATGGTTATTAATAGGTTGGAAAAAGTCTCTAGAGAAGAGATAGTATGTAATGGAGGGGATTAGGTGGTCCCAGGCAGTTACTTCTAGGTAAATTGTTTGAACAAGTCCAACATCCTATGTGTCTTCCTTCTTTCTTTGTTGCCTTCCCTCTCAATCTGTACCACATCAGAGAAATTACAAGTGGCAGCTCCAAAGGTTTCTTCAGTTGACACTGTCTCCCTATGTAGTCCACCTGTGCCCTCTGGTGGCCACAATATGCTACCACATTCCACTTTAAAGATAAGTCTGGCTTCAGGTAGCATGAACAGCAGTTTAATAGGTCTACAACCTTGGAATTAAATTATCTGAGTCTCTTGTGGTTTTGTATTATGATTTACTAAAAATATTAAATAATAAGTAAATAGTGCTTGAAATATAATAGACAATAAATCTTAGCTTACTTGCTTTTTTGAATCAGGCCCTTATGAGTAATGGCACAGAAAACTTGAATTATCATCTATTGATTAGGCTGGTGGTTCTCAAACACTGAACCCCAAGACCTGTTAGTGGAAGAAAGGGCTGATAAAGCAGATCCCTGATTCTAGATGGTACTCATTTCGTTCCAAATAGGGATAGAATGACAATAGAGTGCATTTATAGAATACTTAGTCTGTACCAGGTACACCTTTTTATCCTCATGACAACACAATTGAGGTAGGTGCCTAGGCCTAGTATGCTGGCCTGCAGAGAGGATTAGTCAACTGGAGCAGAAGTGGGGTTGCCACTCAAGTGACGTTGGAGTGACCAAAGAGGTACAGAGAAGCCATAGAAAGCCTGACGAGGGGTAATACCAACCTCTTTTAGCTTAATAAAATACCAAAAAACTCTGATGTCCAATAGAATCAAAGTTTTAGCCATTGTAAACTGGACTGCAAAAATTTTCTTTTTTGGATGATTTCCATCTTCCAGGATCTAAATCATGACATATTAAGTAAATCAAGAATGTTAAATTTGTTTTTATTATTAGTAGTAGTATTTTAGATGGAGTTTCACTCTGTCACCCAGGCTGGAGTGCATTGGCAACCTCTGCCTCTTGGATTCAAGTGATTCTCCTGCCTCACTCTACCAAGTAGCTGGTATTACAGGCACCCACCACCATGCCCAGCTAATTTTTGTATTTTTAGAAGAGACAAGGTTTCACCATGCTGGCCGGGCTAGTCTCAAACTCCTGACCTCAGGTGATTCGCCCCCCTCGACTTCCCAAAGTGCTGGGATGTGTGAGCCACCACGCCTGACCAGGGATGTTAAATTTGTTTTTTAAAAAAAGCAAGTTTAAGCACATATTTACTGAACATCTACTGTATGCAAAGGACTTAGACAAGCCCTTTCATACTAAAGTCCTGTGTGTATAAATGGAAGCCAAAAGAAACCCTGGAATGACTTTCTGGTGGAGGGACATGGGTTCAACTATAAATGGTATATATTCTGTATACTTATCAATTATATTCTATATAATTCATTATCAAAGAACAGATTATAGCCTGGATTGGAATTATATTTGAGGCAACTATTTCCATGGAAAAATTTTGCAAGCCCTTTTAAATGGAGTAAAACCCTACCTTATCTCCAAGCCATTTCTAGTAGAATCAACGCTTAATACAGCTTTAAAAATAAGATAGCTTCAACACATTATATGTGTCTATCAATTTATACACAAATGTTTATTGAAGTGCCTATGATGTGTCCAGCACAGTCCTAGGCACCATTAAGATTATAAAGGTTGACTGACCCCTGCTCTCATGGACCTTATAGTCTAAAGAGCCAGAGAACATCTAGAAAACATCTAAGTGTTTGAGTGGTAGAGACAAGAAGTTCAGAGATGAGGGGAAAACAGGTGGAGTAGTTGCTGGAGTCTCCAAGAAAGCCTGGAAGAAAGAGGATTCCAGTTAGTTCTTGAATGTGTAAGGCCTAGCTTAGTAGAGAACAGGGTGAGTCATTTGGGCAAGGCACACAGGCAGAAGTCAGTACACAGTGAGAGAAAACAGTGACCTCTTCAGGGAGCATGAATGTACACGGAATTGTATCGAGCTAACAAGTTGGAAATGCAGGTTGTAGTCAACTATAGAGGATACTAAAACTCAGCTAAATAGTTTTTTTGTAGGCATTTGAAAGCCACTACAGACACTTGGGCAGGGGAAATGGTGTGGTGCCAACAGATCAAACAATATGTGCAGAACGCACTGCGGGAGAACGGTGAGGGAAGGAATTAGATACCATGGCAGTAATCCTGACACCAGAGGATGATGACAGCAATTAAGGAGCTGACAAAGAAATATAACCACAGGGCTTAGCCAGAAGAGTTTTCCTCTCTCACATGTTAAGAATTTAAAATATGTACAGTACTTTTAATTCAAATGATCGTATTAGTCTGTTAAAAGAAAAATATCCAAAATAAGCAGTAAAAGAATCTATTTAAACATCTGCCGTTTTTCAGTGATTGTTGTTTTGTTAATGTGGAAGCAATATTTTCTATGATTTATCTGCTGTATCTGTTTTGACTAAGCTATTACAGAAAGAAAAATCACTGAATTGCTATGGGTTTCTGAAATATCCAGAAAAATTAACCTGAAGCAGGGGGGAAAAATGACACCACACCATTAGCAGGTATTGTGTGAAACTTCTGAAAATGAAACTGACATTTATCTTATTAGGAATAAATATACTGTCTAATGAACTCTCTAATGAACCTTCCTCTCACCCTTTCTGGAAAGTGAGAGTCATGCTGGGCTGTACGTTCTCCCCCATGATTCTGATTAACGGGATGCTCTATTATTATAACCTCCCTCCCTGGTTCTATCCATGTCTTATTAAATTTTTTTTTTAGAGATGAGGTCTCACTGTGTTGGCCAAACTGGTCTCAAACTCCTTGCCTCAAGTGATCCTCCCAAAGTGCTGGGATTACAGGCATGAGCCACCATGCCAAGCCTATGTCTTAAATGCACTGTATTTCCTTGTACTCCAGCTCCCTATTAGTGAAATGCCTATTAAAACATTTGCTAAGGCCAGCGTGGCAGTATGCATCAGTAGTCCTATCTATTTGGGAGGATGGCTTGAGGCCAGGAGTTAGACACATATGTTATAATCATGCCTGTGAATAGCCACGGCGTTCCTGCCTGGGATGCAATATAACAAGACCCCATCTTTAAAAACAAAGTCTTATAGTGCTTCTGGCAAATCAACGGAAAGGAGAAAGAGCTCTAGAGTAAGAACAGTTGTTTTTTTTTTTAACAATTAGCGACGGGGGAGTATTGAGATGGCCAGCTAAAGAGAGAAGTTCTAGAACTCAGCTAGACCAGCATATTGCTTTATTTAAATTGGCTCAATATCCTATCTAAAGCTAGACTAGTGGTTTTCAAAGCATGGAGCCTGGACTGCATCAGCTGAGAATATGTTAGAAATGCACATTTCTGGGTCCCATCTGAGGTCTACTGTATCAAACTCTGGGGGTGGGCCTAGCAGCCTTGGGTTTTAACAAGCCTTCCAAGTGATTCTGATGTGAGCTAGATTTGGAAGTCCCTGAGATAGACTTCCTGGAAAGAAGCTGGACCCAGGCCCATAGTGTACTTGATGTTCCTGTGGTTGGTTCAGTTTCCAAACTTGTCTGCACATTGGAATCACCTGGAGAGCTTCAAAACTTCCAATGCCTGTGACCCATCACCAAAGATTGTGATTGAATAGGCCTGGGATATGGCCTGAGCTTTGGAATTTTTAAAGGATTCTCAAGTGATCCTAATGTGCAGACAAGTTTGGAAACCCTTGGATAAATCAAAATACATCTTGAATCAAGGACCAGAGATAGCCAAAAAGAAAAGACAAGACAAGACAACACATGTATTAGTTAAATTCCATTCAAGGAAGTTTCCTGGCTATTTCAGAGTACTGGAATGTTGTCATAATAATATTGCTTTACTTAAATTGGCTCAACAGCCTATCTGAAGAAATCTTTATTCTTGTAAACTACATTTTCTGAAATAAATTCCTGCATTACTTTGTTTGGAGGAAATCTGTAATTTTGGAATCAACAAGGATTTGTGTCACTCTTTTCATTAAATATTCATCTATGCCATTTAATTGTCCAAAAATGGCATCAGGAACGTCTACACAAGTGGAAAGGAACTGTCTAAGTTTCTGTACACTTGATATGGCTTCTGTGATGGTGACTTTTGGTTGCTGTGGTAAAGATACCTCCCCTTCATCTTCACTTCCTGCTTCACTGGTATTTTCGCCAGCCACCATGCCCTGGATGATGTCTGTGTCCTGAGAGATAATGAGATCATCATCTGCAGTAACAAAGTCCTGGAAATTTACTTCATTTGGGACACAGGTGGCAATAGCCACTGTGTGCCACAACTTTTCAATGGCAGTATCTGGTTCACTGGCTGCTGATTCTATGTCACATTCTGCAAATTCCATAGGGATGATGCCTGCCTTCTGCCAACATTTGACCACTGTGGATGGCTTGACTGACCACCATGCTGCAGCAATCATGTCAATGGCCTGCTTGATGTCCACCTTTTCTTGATCCTCCCTGCTGCTGAGCTTGAGGAGGATCTGTTTGAGAAGGTGGCTCCGGTATAGTACTTTCATGGTGTGAATTATGCCAAGATTCAGTGGCTGCAGGACAGCAGTACAGTTGGAGGGCAGATACCCAACCTGAATCCTTTCCAAGCGTGGAAGCATGTTATGAGCAGAGCAGTTGTCAATCAGCAAGAGGATCCGGCGTTCCGCCCTCTTCATCCTGGCATCCACTTGCATCAGCCACTCATTAAACAGATCCCTTGTCATCCAAGCCCACTGGTTGGCTCGGTAATCACAAGGGAGGGAATGGATGTTCTTGAGGCAGCGTGGGCTGGCTGACCTACCGACGATCAATGGTCTCATTTTTTCAGTCCCTGAGGCATTGCAACAAAAGAGTGCTGTCAACCGCTGCTTTGCTTTCTTGCCCCCTCTACAATGGTCTCCTTTAGCAGCAAGTGTATGCTGGGGAAGCAACTGGAAAAACACTCCTGTCTCATCAGCATTAAAGATATCATCTGGGCTGTAGTCAGCAATCAGTTTTATAATTTCCCCTGCATGCCACTCGTTAACCTTATCTATTCCTAGACCATTCATTAATCTGTCAGTATCTTCTCTACAGACTGCTTTCAAAGCAATTCCGTGGCGATCTCTAAATCTGTTCAGCCAGCCCACACTTGCTTGAAAATTGTCATAGCCAAGCATGTTGGCCAAGTTTAGTGCTTTTTTCCGAATGACAGAACCAGTCACAAGAATGTTTTTGGCATGGATTTCTTGAAACCAAGCAAAAACAGCCTTATCAATGTCATCATAAAGAGCGCTCCTCATCCTTTTCCGCTGGGGTCCCACGGATGCCTCCCGTACCTTTTTTTCAAATTTGGTGCGATCCTTTAAGAATGTAGATAAAGTAGAGGGAGTGATACCAAATTCTTTTGCCACGTCACCTTTCCTCTTGCCTGAGTCTACAGCTTCCACAACTTTCATTTTCTCTTCCAGAGAGAACTGCCGACGCTTCTTGTTCCCCTTGTTTGCCATTTCCAGGGAGTGAGGGCTGGCCACGACTAACAGGGCTGTCTGGTTCCTCCTCGCAGCTTGCTTTGCCACAAGTGTGGCAAACTGAGAAGACAAAATGGAGTACCTATCAGGAAACAAAGATAATGGATTTCCCCTAAAAGATGGTTCAGGTTTTCACAAATCGTATTAGGAAACGACAATTTATGGTCAAAGTAAAGAGAAGATAGGATTCACGCTACTGACTTTTTGTAGAGGCTACTTATAAAGACTCACAGAATGTTTGAAACAGAAGGGATCTTATTATATAGTTTACTTAAACTTTCTGAAGCCCTTAAAAATGGGAATAACAATGTTTGCTCTGCCTACCATGAGAACAGATTGAAATAGGCAGGGAAAGAACTTTGCATATAGCACTGTGCTGTATACATTCCGAGTTATTATCCAGTTTCTTTGATGGACACAGAAACTGGGGCCCTGGGAAGGGGCCTACGCAGGTTCATGCAGCTTAGATTTCTTAACTCAGATTACTATTTCTGCCAGGCCATGGTCCTGCTTGAAATTCCACCAAAATGAGATCTTCAAAGCTCTACCACCATCTTGCCTGGAAAGATTTTTACTGTGGGAAGATGTTTCTGGTAGCCATACATTCATTTTATATTCATAGGTGCCAAGCTTTAAGGGTACAGTAATGAACAAAAGAGTCAAGGTCTCTGTTCTTATGAAATATAAAATGTGGTGGGAAAGATAAATAAGTAAACAAGATAATTACAGAGGGTGATATGTGCTATAAAGGAAATAAAGACTATGACAAGGAATAAAAGAGGAAGATCTACTTACTATACAAAGGGTGGTCAGGGGTGTCCTCACTAAGATGGCACTGAAGCTGAGATCTTCAAGAATATGGGGAAACGGCTGTCCAGCAAAAGACATAGCATCAGCAAAACCTCAAAAGCAAAAATAGGCCGGGCGCGGTGGCTCATGACTGTAATCCCAGCACTTTGGGAGGCCGAGGTGGGCGGATCACTTGAGGTCAGAGTTTGAGACCAGCCTGGCCAACATGGCAAAACCCCAACTCTACTAAAAATACAAAAATTAGCCTGGCGTGGTGGTGGGTGCCTGTAATCCCAGCTACTAGGGAGGCTGAGGCAGGAGAATCACTTGAACCCAGGAGGCGGAGATTGCAGTGAGCTGAGATCGTGCCATTGCACTCCAGCCTGGGCAACAAGAGCAAGACTCCGTTTCAAAAAAAAAAAAAAAAATAGCTTGAGGTATTCAGGGAACTGAAATATTTGCATGAATCCAAGTATATGACAAAGGTGGGTGGCCAGACCATTCAAAGATGCCATGGTAGGCTGGGTGCGGTAGCTCACACCTGTAATCCCAGCACTTTGGGAGGCTGAGGTGGGTAGATCATGAGGTCAGGAGATCGAAACCATCCTAGCCAACATGATGAAACCCTGTCTCTACTAAAACTACAAAAATTAGCTGGGTGTGGTGGTACGTGCCTGTAATCCCAGCTACTTGGGAGTTAGAGGCACGAGAATTGCTTGAACCCAGGAGGCGGAGGTTGCAGTGGGCCAAGATCGCACCGCTGCACTCCAGCCTGGCAAGAGCGAGCCTCCGTCTCAGACAAACAAAAAAAGATGTCATGGTAAAGAGTTGGTATTTTGAGTGCAACAGAGATCCGCTGACGTTTTCAGGCATTTTAAAAGGATCACTTTGGCTGTTTTGTGGAAAATGGATCAAAGAGGCAAAGAGACCAATTAAGTGACAGATTATGGCAGAAGTGATGGGCAGGTTATAGTACTTCTCTGGGCCTGTTTTCTTTTTTTCCTTTTTTAAATATATTTTTGAAAAGTCCCATGGTTGCAAACCACAAGACCAGATGATGCCTAAGGTCCTTCCAGATGTAAGTCTTGGACCCTAGATAGGTACTCCAAACTCAAATGCCTTTAGGGGCCAGGATGGTGGTGTAAGTGAGTAAAACAGGGATTGAAGTATTTGAAGAATGTTGTGGTATATCCTGTCTAGAAGTATTCAGAATTTAAAACTAACAGTCCCCCTGCCCCAGGCTGGTCCAACAAAACATGATCCAGCAGTAGCAATTTTGGGTAATTGCCTTCGTAGGCATTTTATCATGAGAATCCTCAAAGGACAAGAGAAACTGCTGTGACTTTACGCTATGATTGTCCCTTCTAAGGGTAGATTTTTACTATCACCTCCATACATTATCCATCCATTCGTGACATGTACTATGTATTAAGCAGTATGGTTGATGCCAGCCATACAGAGATGAATGGAGCATAGTGCCCACCTTTGAGGAGCCTACCAGGGAAGACAAACACTAGAGCATGTGAAAACTATAGCAGAGGTTACAGAGTACTACTGGAACATAAAAGTGCAGATAATCAACTGGAGTGGGGCATGGATGGCAGTGCACTTCAAAGAGGGAACAATATGGTGGGCCTTAAAGAATAAACAAATAGGAACTCATGAGATGAAAGGAAATATTTAATATGAAAGGCGATGAAATGCTATAGAAAATAGAATGTCCTTGTCAGGAACAAAGAAGTCCTTGGAGAAGAAAGCAAGGACCAAATCACAGGAAGTCCTAGTTAGGATTCTAGCTTGCATTTGGGGCATTAAGAGACTTTTGACGGTTTTTTGGTTTTGTTTTTTTGGAATGACATGATCAGATTTACAATTCAGTCTTCTGGTTGCAGGGTAGGGAACCTAATGGGTAAAGTTGATTTTCCTAAGAGATGGCCCTAAATCTGAATATAAAAGCAGGCTAGCCCAGTAGGCCATATATAGTTTGGATGTTAATTTGAGTGCAATAGGAAGCTACTGAAGGATTTTAAGAGAGGAGAGATAGCTGCCATGTAAAGAATAGAAGGGTATCAGAGAAAAAAGCAGGAGAGTCCACACTAGATAATGGTGGCTTGGATAAGAGTAGTAATAGCGAGATGGTGAGTAGTAGTCAGTTTGGGGCTATGTTTTTGCAAGCCCTGTCATGGACCGGATGTGAGGTGAAGGAGGAATCAAGGATAACGCCCAGGTTTCTGGTCTGAGCACTGAGCAATCCAGCGGATGATGGTGCCATTTACTGAGGTGGGAGGATCTACTGCGTAAACGTAATTTGTTAAGCACTTTACATGGTTAATATTGCTTACCTGTGGCAGGGCTGGGATTCAAACCCAGGGAGGCTCACAACAAAGCTAGCACTCCAAACACTACAGAGTGCTATATAGCTGGTTCTGGGAACTACTAATATTGAGAGGAGACATAGAAAGAGAATAAAGCGAGAGCCAAATCAAAGTCTTGGTCAAGCTAAGTCGTCTGAATTTTATTTTAAGTGAATGAGACACTGGAGGGTTTTAAGCTGGGAGTGACTTGATCAGACAGGGCAAAATGATCAATCTGACTGCTTCGTGGAGAACAGACTGTAGAGGGGATGTGGGGAGAACTACATCAGTCCAGGCAGGAGATGATGGTGGCTAGAAGGTTGGTGACGGCGGTAGATGGACAGAAGCTGACAGATTGGAAACACATTTGCAATACAGTGAGAGTTGTGCGGGCACTCGTACAAATGTGGATAACCTGTGACACTGGAGAGAAAGGATTGGATTGTCAATCCAATCCAATCCCTATTTGACTTACGAAGGCTCTCCACACGGTCATTGAGCTCAGCATAAGTCACTCCAGGAACTCACTACCACCACTATTCGTGGGCCAGTGGGAGAGACGGATTGAGGGCAGATCACTGGAGTGATGAAGGCGCTACTTGATGCGGCACTACGTATGAACCCGATCTTGAATGAGAGGGAAAGACGGGAGAGGCAGAAGTCAGGCCTTGAACGTCGTGCGGAGGAGAGGGTGGTATTGTAGGCTTCCCAGCGCCCGACGTGGCTCTTGAGAGGTGAGGCGGGGTCTAGATCCCTCACGCTCAGCACAGCCCCGCCCCTGTTACCTGAACGCCCCACAGCAGTGCCCAGGGGCTGAGCGGCCGGGGTGCCCCACCGCCGGCAACCACAGCTTCCTCCTCTGCCCGGGACCTCTGGCCGGAAGCAGTCCTTTCACCTTAATAGACCCCCTCCAAGCCTTTGAGTATTTCGTATGGGTCCGCCCCCAAGCTACGGCTGGGCTGTTGCGCTTGCGCGAGGGGTCGCACGCAGTCACGCGCCGCCGACCGCTTCCGGTGCGCCGCGAGGGCAGCCGGGACGGGTCTCCCTGGCGATCCGTGGTGTGCTGCTGCTCAGCGGCCAAACCGGTGCCTCGGTGACGACTGTGTACCTGCTGTCTTTCTCGAGCTCCCCGGGGCTTGACCCCCGGGGCCCTCGGCAGGCATCGGTGAGGAGCCTGCGGAGCGAACCTGTGCTCCTACACTTGCCCTTCTCGACTCCATATCGCGACTCCGAGGAGGGGAAGCGAGGGGGGCTGTCGCGACTCCGCGCCGTGTGTCGCCGGGCGGGGCCGCGGGGCCGGGGCTCCTCCAGCCCCCGGGATGCGCGCGCGAGCCCTCGCCTCCACTTCCTTGTTGCTGCTGTCACGACTGGAGCCGCCTCTCGCCGACAGCGGGGAGCGCGAGTGCGCCAGCCATCCCCCTCGTCGAGCCCCCGGGCCGAGCGCCTCCGGGAATGTGAGCGGCGCGGCTTGCACGCTCCTCCGGGTAAGTCCCGCCTTCGAGGGTCGCGCCGAGCCGCTGGGCGACCTCGAGTTGGCTGCTGCGGCTCTCTGAGCCTCGACTGACTCTTCCACAAAGTAGGGCCACTGAGCCTTAGTGTCCTCCTTCCGCAATCCGTATGGGACATTCGGATGTCCCAGACGTCTTAGCTTGACCAATACTTTGTCTCGTTTGGCTCTTGCTTCATTCATGACCCACAATGAGGGAAAGAAGCTAGCCCAGAGTCAAACTGTGGCCCATGGCCGAGCCCTCAAAGGCCATCTCGTGAGATTCCAAGGAGGATGTGATGGGACAGAGAAAGTGTCTCGCATATTTCAAGTATTGACCTTAACTGTATTTTACAGATGAAATAACGGAGACTTAGGGTAAGTAGACTGCTTAAGGTCATAGGGCCGCGTGCTGGTGCGACTCTGTAGCCTGCACTAGAACCCGGATTTTCTGTCCTCCAGAGCCCTTCGTTTTTAACCTTTGTATTGTCCTGCCTTTTTTTGCATTGCTATACTGCGGCCTCCAGTCTGATAACAAACTTGGACCCAGGCTTAGAAGAGGGTAGTAAAACAAAACCCTAGGGTGTTCTCTTCCTGCCCTCAGCCCAAGGTGGTTGTAATGACTGTTTCCTAACCCGTTTTGCTCAGAGTGCTTAGTACCCTATATGCCATTCATTACAGATGCTCTCCTGCAGTTACTGCCCTGCTCCACAAGGGTTTCAACCGCCCAGAAGTCAGTTAAGGGCAAAAAAGAGCAGTCCCCACGTAGCCTTGATTTGAACTCCTGCTTCCCTTATCATTTACTGGCCTATTGTTTACCCAGCCAAGTTGTAGACTGTGTTCTCTTCCTGGGTTGCACTATGGCAGTTAGAATGTAGGTTTTTTTTTTGTTTTTCTTTGTTAGTTTAGTTTTTGTTTTTAATGGGAAGAGGAATCGTTTAGAGATGACAGAGAACTAGGAAGAACCTTAAGAAAAATGTGTGCTTAACCTGGGGTATATCCTTAAAACTATAGGTGAAATACAGTGTGTCTGCATTTTCTAGGATAGTTTTTGTTTGTTTGTTTGTTTGTTTGTTTTGCTTTTGCAACATTGTGAAAAGAATTCTTGCCTCCAAAAGATTAGGAGCCACTAGGTTCATCCTCTTCTCACAGTAGAAACAGTTGAAATTTAGGTTGTGGAATAGACTTCTCTAGGATCATAAGGTTAGCGTTTAGGTCTCTTGACTCCACATGCAGTGCTCATTACGCCTTATTTGTGGAGTGAGGTCTAATTGAGAGGTGAATGGGCTTCGTACTGCACATATCAGTCCCATATTTACCACCACAGCTGCTTCTTCACATAATTCTAAATTTCCTCCTGACAGATTTTCAGGGGCAACTATGTTATTTCCCTCTTGCAAAATTCAAGTGGTTTCTGTGAGCCTTTCTCGCTCCAAGGATTGAGACTTGTGGTAAAACTCCAATTTAGAACTTGGCTACAAAAAAAGCTAACTCTTCTTGAAGTAGTTATTAAGTTTTTTTATGCCTCTTTTCCTAGACATAAAAGCTGTTAGTAGATTCTCTGTTTGTTAGCCCAGCACCAGAGAGCTGATATTGGTTGGTGAGATGACTGTTTAGATCTGTGCTGTCTCTAGCTCCTAGCCTATGTTGCTATTTAAATTAATTACAATTGGCCAGGTGTGATGGTGTCTCATGCCTGTAATCCCAGCACTTTGGGAGGCCAAGGCAGGAGGATTGCTTGAGCCTAGGAGTTTGAGAGCAGCTTGGATAATATAGTGAGATCTCATCGCTACAAACATTTGAAAATTTGCCAGACGTGGTGGTGCACATGTGTAGTCCCAGCTACTTGGGAGGCCAAGGTGGGAAGATTTCTTGAGCCTGGGAGGTGGAGGCTGCAGTGAGACAAGATCGCATCACTGCACTCCAGCCCAGGGGACAGAGTGAGACCCTGTCTTGAAAATAAATACATTTAAAATTAAAACTAATTCAATTCTTCAGTCACACTAGCCATGTTTCTTTTTTTTTTCTTTTGAGACGGAGTCTTGCTCTGTCGCCCAGGCTAGAGTCCAGTGGCACAATCTCGGCTCACTGCAAGCTCTGCCTTCCAATTCACACCATTCTCCTGCCTCAGCCTTCAGAGTAACTGGGACTACAGGCGCTCGCCAGCACGCCCGGCTAATTTTTTGCATTTTTAGTAGAGACGGGGTTTCACCGTGTTAGCCAGGATGGTCTCGATCTCCTGACCTCGTGATCTGCTTGCCTCGGCCTCCCAAAGTGCTGGAATTACAGGCGTGAGCCACCGCGCCCAGCCCGTACTGGCCATATTTCAAGTGCTCGATAGCCATATGTGGCTGGTGGCTACTATGTTTGACAGCACAGATGTAGAACATTTCCATCATCAGAGTTTATTGAACAGTGCTGGTTTGGAGAGTTGCCAGTAGAGATGGGTAGCAGTGTAGCATAACGAAAGAAGGCCCAGGGAGTTGGATTTTTTAATTGAAAATCTATCTCTCAAGTCCCTGTTTGGGCTTGGTGGCCTTGGGAAGGTTGTTAAGCATCTCAGACACAGATAATAGTCTTTAACAGAGGCCAGATATGGTGGCTCACGCTTGTAATTACAGCATTTTGGAGGCTGAGGTAAGAGGATCGCTTGAGCCCAGGAGTTCAAGACCAGCCTGGACAACATAGCGAGAGCTCATCTCTATTATTATTTTTAAAATTATATAAAATTTAAAAAAAAAAACTTAATGAACTCTTTCTTTTTTTTTTCCTGCCTGCCAATTACCTGACTTTAGGAATGAACCCAGCTGGGTGCAGTGTAATCCCACTCATGCCTGTAATACTAACAGTTTGAGAGGCCAAGGTGGGCAGATCGCCTGAGTCCAGGATTTTGAGACCAGCCTGGCCAATATGGCAAAACCCCATCTCTCCAAAAAATACAAAAAATTAGCCGGGCGTGGTGACATCACCTATAGTCCCAGCTACTCAGGAGGCTGAGGTGGAAGGATTGCTTGAGCCCAGGAGGTTGAGGCTGTAGTGAGCCCAGAGTGTGCCACTGTACTCCAGCAACAGAATGAGATCCTGTCTCCAAAAAAAAAAAAAAAAAAAAGAAGAAACCTTTTTCGTTTCTATAGCACTTGACTATTTTCTTTTTTTTTAATTAAAAAAGATTTTTTTTTTTTTTTTTTTTGAGTCGGAGTCTCACTTTGTCGCCCGGGCTGGAGTAGTCTCACTCTGTCGCCCGGGCTGGAGTACAGTGGCCGGATCTCAGCTCACTGCAAGCTCCGCCTCCCGGGTTCACGCCATTCTCCTGCCTCAGGCTCCCGAGTAGCTGGGACTACAGGCGCCCGCCACCTTGCCCGGCTAGTTTTTTGTATTTTTTTAGTAGAGACGGGGTTTCACTGTGTTAGCCAGGATGGTCTCGATCTCCTGGCCTCGTAATCCGCCCGTCTCGGCCTCCCAAAGTGCTGGGATTACAGGCTTGAGCCACCGCGCCCGGCCAGATTTTTATTTTTTAAATAGAGATGGGGTCTCACTATATTGACCAGGCTGGCCTCAAAACTCCTGACCTCGAGCAATCCTCCCATCTCAGTCTCCCAAAGTACTGGGATTATAGACGTGAGCCACTGCGCCCAGCCAATTATTTTTAAATAGAGTTGTGTCTGTTGTATCCTTTGAGTCCTATCACTATAAATCTGTGAGAAGGTAGGTGAGACATCTTTTTTTATACATGAGAGGGAGAAAGCTGAACAAAAAGCAGCTAAAAGACCTGCCCAAAATTGCACAAGCTGGCAGAGTGTAAAGAAATCTCTTATATACAGACCCTTACTACATGTTTGAGTGAATCAATGAAGGCATTTGCTTAAGTTGATGAAACATAGGAGGAATGGGCCAGAACTTCTGATTTCTGGTCAAGCATTCTTTTCACCTATTTCCGTATAGAATTGTCATAATTTGGGGCTAATAAATCTTTGCGTAAAAGGGGTGGGTGGGTACTGTATCCCGTGAATATAAGTGAAAAGTCTTTCTAAGTCAGTGGTCACAAATTTGCCCGGTCTAAGGAATTACCTGAGGCATTTGTTAAGCATGTGGATTTCCATACCCTTGGGAGATTCTGATTCAGAAGGGCTGAAGTGGAGCTCTGGAATCTGTATGTTAACCAACCAACCCAGGTGCCTCTTAGGATATATTGGGTTTGGGAAATGTCTAAGCCTTAAGGCACTGGCAGAGGTAAGGGGTTATTTGATCAGGAAACTGCTGCCCCTCTTAGGGTAAATTCTGGAAACTTTATTTTGACTTTCCTTTCCTTTAGCCATGGACGCATCATATGATGGTACTGAGGTAACTGTCGTGATGGAGGAAATTGAGGAAGCCTATTGTTACACCTCTCCTGGGCCACCCAAGAAGAAGAAAAAGTATAAAATACATGGAGAGAAGGCCAAGAAACCCAGGTTAGCCAACACAATTTGGTTGCTGCTAGCATTTATAAACAGAAGTTGCTTGGAGAGCTGCATTGAGGAAAACTTTTAAGACTCTTTGAAAAAGAATGTTATTATTGAAGTCCCGGGTCGAGGGATGGGGAGTGGGAAGTGAAGGGATTTCTGCCAGCATTGCTATTACTGACTAGACTTTGCTTTTGTTTTCAAGTTGTCACAAGAAATTGTACCATACTGATGGTAGAAGCTAGGTACAAAAGAGCTACATTATTTATTATTATGCCATTGTTGTTATTTAAACATTTAAAACAATGCATTAATAAAATTACAAAATTAGAAATAAGGCTGGGTGTGACGGTTCATGCCTGTAATCCCAGCATTTTGGAAGGCCGAGACGGGTGGATCACTTGAGGTCAGGAGTTCAAGACCAGCCTGACCAACATGGAGAAACCCCGTCTCTACTAAAAATATAAAATTAGCCAGGCGTAGTGGTGCACGCCTGTAATCCCAGCTACTTGGGAGGCTGAGGCAAGAGACTCAGTTGAACCTGGGAGGCAGAGGTTGCGGTGAGCCAAGATTGTGCCATTGCACTACAGCCTGGGCAACAAGAACGAAACTCCATCTCAAAAAAGAAAAAAGAAAAAAACCACACGAAAAGAAATAATACCAATTACATCTGTACAGAATATCCAAATTGTAGCTCTAATTTCACTGTTGACTGTGAATACCTCAAACTTGCTGAAACTACCAGCATTGGTCATTTTGATTGGTCTGCTTGCTTCCCTCTCTCATCCATGGGGAGGTGCTATTGACCAGGATGGTGACCAAAGGCTGCGTAGAGGAGTACAGAGTGTGAGTGATAACCAGCCCCTTGAGGAAGCTTTCCCTGAGAGTGGAATGACAGGACAGGACACCTGTATCTTTCTTTGCTTCTGTTGGGTTTAAAATCATTCCTGCACAAAAGATGATCTTTAGGAAAGCCAGTCAAATGAGCCTTTGCCTCCAGGTTTCTGAAGAGAAAACAGCCACTTGCTATCTTTACCATTCATTTTCCCCTACTCCCTTGGAGCCCCTTATCTTCCTGGATAGTTACTCCTGACTGTAATATACTGGCTCTAATGTAGTAACTTTAATATGGTAGCTTATATAGGCATTTCTCCTATACCATGAGTTTTTGTATTACAAACTGAATGTAATATAATTCGTGTTGTACTGACAGCTATCAGTTATAATCAGGAATAAGATTATAACTTATAACACCATCTAAGGATGTTATTTAAATGTTGCTTTGCTTCACTTTCAGTCCCTATTTAGATAAATGCTTAGAAATGGGAAGCTGGGTTTTATCAACCTCTTGACTGCCCATACCTTAGCATAGTAGTACTTACTGGTTGAATGATGGAAAGCCTGAAGAAGTCATTGCTTCCTCAGGTCTGCTTACCTCCTGTACTATTACGACATCTACCTGAAAGTGCAGCAGGAGCTCCCCCACCTCCCCCAGTCTGAGATCAATAAGAAGATTAGTGAGAGTTGGAGGCTTCTCAGCGTGGCCGAGAGGAGTTACTACTTGGAGAAAGCCAAACTAGAGAAGGAAGGTTTGGATCCTGTAAGTAATTTTTTTTTTCAGCTATTTTTTCCACTGGTTCAGTGATGAAGGCCTTAGGGAAACTAAGCCCCTTGTTCTGTTTCCTTTTCTTTTTTGGGGGAAACTTTCATCATTTTGTTCTTCTTGACTCTGAGCTTGCTTGTTTCCATTTTGATGATGCCCTGCACTCTCTTGTCCTGTTCGGTTGCAGCAATACGTGGAGCTGACATTTTTTGTGTTTTCTACAGTGAGCCTTAGGTTCCTTTTCTAAATTGTAGTGTAACTTGGAGCCCTTTGTAGTTACTATAATATAATAGCTTTAATGTAGTAACCTTAATATAGTAGTTTATATAGGGCTTTTCTCCTACGCCTTGAGTTTTCATATTACAGATTGAATGTAGTGTGTTGTACTAATTGCTATCAGTTATAATCAGGAATAAGGCTTGCATGTTTAGAGGTAGGTAGAGCTGCTTGTGTAATACAGTACCATATTATTTTGTTAGCACTGGTGGTTGGAAATTATGCTAAAAGCAAAAATGCCAGTAAAGCCAAAGATGGTGGAGAAGACCGAGGCTTTGGGTGCTTGGGTTAAAGGACTAACAAGGAAGCATTTAGATTTATGTCTGTCAGCATTTTCTTATTTCTAGTTCACAATAACAAAACACACTGACAGCTATTTAAACTGCTGGGTTTTTGTGTTTTTGAGAGTATCCCTGTCATGGCATACACTGCTGTTTTTTTAAACTGAAATTCCTGCAGGAAGAATAACCTTGCTGTTGAAGACTGGAACCTTTTAACCTTAACTCCTTATTTCAATAGAAGCAATTGTCTGTAACTTCTGTTTTGGTGGTGTAGAGCAACAGCAACAACTATGTTATAGCAGAACAGGTTTTATTTTCCCTTGTTGGAGCCCGTCTGCTACTGCCGTTTAAATTATTTTGTGCTTATTGGCCTGGCATTCTTCTTTCTGGGAGAGCTTTGTCTTACCTATAGGCTTGGAGATGCTACTCTGTGCTCCCTCCTCTAGGTGATTTGTTTATTAACAGTGAATCTGGGAAATAATCCCTGTAGTGGATGATGAAGTCTAAGAAAAGTTTATCTACTCCCTTCGGTTTCCTTTCTATAATAAAATCAGCAATCTAGGCCGGGTGTGGTAGCTCATACCTGTAAACCCAGCACTTTAATAGGCTGAGGTGGGAGGATCACTTGAGCCCAGAAGTTTAAGACTAGCCTGGGCAAGATGGCGAAACTCTACCTCTACGAAAAAAAGGAGGGGGTGGGGCGGGGAAAGATTAGCCAGGCGTGGTGGCACGCACCTGTAGTCCCAGCCACTCAAGAAGCTGATGTGGGAGGATCACTTGAGCCTGGGAAGTCGAGGATGCAGTGAGCGGTGATTGTGCCATTGCACTCTAGCCTGGGCAACAGAGTGAGACTCTGTTTCATACACACACACACAAAATCAACACAATCTTTATCATGCACAATCTTTTTGTGCATGATAAAGAAAATCCTATGTAATCCTGGAGTGATTTGGTTTTTAAAACTATACACTAATGTAGTTCATTATCAAGACTTTAAAAAAATTTAAATCGTCTGCAATGATTCTTACTTATTTACATGCTTATTTATATCTACCACTATCTCTACTGCTGCCACCAAGAACATGAATAGGTTAGTTCTGATAATAGCTGAGTGACCATTGTAACTTTTGAGTCTTGGTCTCCTCATCTGTAAAATGGCAATAGTCTCTTCTCGTAATGTTTAAAATAGGTAATGTAAATCACCTAGCTGAATTCTTGATAATACTGACATAATAAATATTGCCCTTTAGTAGATTAAACATTCAGTAACCATATAATAAGGAAAAGTGGCATTTATTGAGTACCTGAAATGTACCAAGACTGAGTGAAGCTTTATGTGCTGTGTTTGACGTCTCCCAGACTGCCTGGTGTGATGGGAAGACACTCAGTGTCTTCATACCTTAGGAGCCTGTCAGAGCCCTGTGGCAGGCTGTCCTCCTCAGCAGCCCTTCAGGTCTCTTGCCAATTGCAGGTTCCAGTTTTATGCCTTCTAGTCTATAAAATGAATATCATTCAGGCCTTCCAGGTTTCTTTGTGCTTGGATTTGTTAAGTCCAGACCATCCTATGTGTATTTGCCACCATTTAGTCTTGTTCTCCTAACATGGCTGCTTCAGAGGTTGGCTTGAGAATGCCATTTCCCCATTACCTCTCCAATAAAGGCTCCATAAAAGATTCAGTCCATCTGCTTTTATGTTTCGTCTGAGTGCTGCTTTTAACTTTTCATTTCTGAGTGCTTCCTTTATGCCTTAAGTAGTCTCATCGACTTCTTTCTTTTGATTTATTGAAGAATCCTTTTGTAGTTGACTTTAGTGTTCCTTTTAAAAGATACTTCTGAAATTATTTTTTTGTTCTGTTTAATTTCAGGTCTCACTTATCTGTTCACTTTCAACTTTTCCGTTTTCCTTATTGGGTGCCTTTAAATTGAAAAAATAAAACATAAATTACTTTTTCTTGGTGCCAATTAGCCATTCAGGGCTGTGCTTTTCAGTACCTGGCCTTGATACTTAGAAGACCTGGCCTGGAGTCCCAGCTCTACTGCTTACTAATTTTGTGTTTAGGGAAAGTTTACCTCCCTGAGTTTTATCCTAAATTTTCTCATTTGTTAAATGGGAATAATAATCTTATCTAACATAATAGTGTTGTTTTTAAGATAACATCAGATAATGTGTTTGAAAACATTTTCTAAACCTGAAGGTATTGGGTCATTGTTAGTATTCACATTTTTTTCCTTAGTGTATTCAGGACCTTATCACATAACCCCTTCTATATATACTTTCTCTCATGAAGGCTTCTCATGAAGCCCCTTAGCTTTGTGATCTGTTCATCTTCTTTGTAAGTCTGGGGAAAACCAGTGAGGTCAGAATGCTTACTTGCTGCCTTGAGTTTCATCTTAGCCTGTTAACTTGTATTTTATGCTCTTTGGGTTTTTATTGAGCGTTATACATTCTAAGGTTTGAATCTTATGCTACTTTGGAATCCTAAAGTGTCAGAGCTCAAAAGGAACTCATAAATTGCCAGATTCAGCTCCCTTGTTTTACAGATGGGGCAGCTGAGGCCTCAGGAGGGGAAAGGATTTGCTCAAGGCTATGCCAGACCTCAGGTTCCAGCTCACAGTTTCATATGGCAAGACCAGTGCCATTTCCAGAGTTCAGTTCATGCTGTTTCCCGTGTGATTGAGTGAATAAGCTACATTGGCTAAAGTGTGATTCAAATGAAGATGACACTGCTGTTGACAGGGGCTGACCTTATCTGAATTAGGTCAAGAGAGTAGAGTTTTTCCAGTCCCTTTTGCAGGGGGGGGAAAAAAAGACCTTACATACATATATATATCTCTCCACATGGTCTTAGTCCATTTATCTTTGCTTGTCTCCCCCTTCCTGGCTTCCTCATCCTCAGAACTCTAAGCTCTCTGCACTGACTGCTGTGGTTCCGGACATCCCAGGTTTCCGCAAGATCCTCCCACGCTCAGATTATATCATCATCCCCAAGAGCAGCCTGCAGGAGGACCGGAGCTGCCCTCAGCTAGAGCTATGTGTGGCTCAGAACCAGATGTCCCCGAAAGGACCTCCTCTTGTGTCCAACACTGCCCCGGAGACAGTGCCCAGCCATGCAGGCATGGCAGAGCAGTGCCTGGCTGTGGAGGCCCTGGCTGAGGAGGTGGGAGCCCTTACCCAGTCAGGTGCTGTACAGGAGATTGCCACCTCAGAGATCCTCAACCAGGATGTGCTCCTAGAGGATGCTTCCCTGGAAGTAGGAGAGAGCCACCAACCTTACCAGACAAGCCTGGTAATTGAAGAGACCTTGGTGAATGGCTCAGCAGACCTCCCCACTGGAAGCCTGGCTGTGCCCCACCCCCAGGTTGGAGAGAGTGTATCAGTGGTAACAGTCATGAGGGTAAGTGGCTTTGGTACTGGTGTCTTTGGCTTTGTCTAGAGTTACTTAAAGGGCAGCTAGCATCATGCAGTGTGATTCCAGAGCAGTGGCAATCAAGAGTGCTGATGTGGCGCTTCTACTGATACTGCAGTTCTCTTGAATGTTTCTTGCCCCTGCGCTCACTCCAGAGTTCTTTGGAATTTCTCAGGCACTCTTACCAACTCTTTGCCCAGCTTAGCGAGAATTTTCTTTACGTGAGATAGTTCATAAACTACATTAGCAAGAAAGCTGCAAATTGTATTTGAGTTATCCATGAGTCAAAGCTAGGATCTGTTAGGCAATTTAGTATCAATCAGGATTTTGTTTTCTGAAGACTGCTTCCTTTTCTTGAAATGGGATGTCACTCTGTTGCCCAAGCTGGTCTTGCATTCCTGGGCTTAAGCAGTCCTCCTGCCTCAGCCTCCCAAGTAGCCAGGATTATAGGCTTGTGGCACCACACTGGCTCCCTGAAGACTATTTCAGCAAACAATGGCACCTTGAACAGTGTACAAGAATTTTCACACAAGACCTGTACCAAAGTCTTCCTGGGTTCAGATGGGGTAGGAAGACAAAGGTTATCTTCAAGGCCAGGTTGATGGGACTCATATCTGAGAAAGAAGCAAGTTTCCACAGTGGCCTAAGTGTCATTCTCAGCTGAAGGGAAAGCAGCACTTTTAGCGATCCCAACAACCTTATCTCCTAAAAGTGGAAGTGGAGAGAAACTGCTACCCTGCTGTAGTATAATATATAACCTGCCCTCTATAACCTTGGAGAGGATAGCATTCTCAGCAATGGGAATCTTTCTGTTCAGGCTGAGAGGACCAGCTTGCTGTAGCCCTTATGGCCTGAGCAGAGAGAACAAGTACCCCTGCAATCTGTCCCAAGTCTAAATCCTTATTTGTTGCCTCAGTGCTATTTATGATAATGAAGCGTGCAACTAGCCTGTTTTTGTTGTTGTTTTTTGAGATGGAGTTTTGCTCTTGTCGCCCAGGCTGGAATACAGTGGCGAGATCTTAGCTCACTGCAACCTCCGCCTCCTGGGTTCAAGCGATTCTTCTGCCTTGGCCTCCAAGTAGCTGAGATTACAAGCGTGTACCGCCACGCCTGGCTAATTTTTGTATTTTTTTTTTTTGGTAGAGACAGGGCTTCATCACGTTGGCCAGGCTGGTCTTGAACTCCTGACCTCAGGTGATCCACCCGCCTCAGCCTCCCAAAATGCTGGGATTACAGGCGTGAGCCACTGCACCTGGCCACCACTAGCCTGTTTAAAGCAGGTAAATAGGGTGCTAAGAACACTTGAAAGGGTTAGAATTGGATTCTCTCACTAACTGCTTATGTGATCTTTGAAGTCCTAAATCTCTTAGAATCTCAGTTTTCTCATCTGTAAAACAAAGATAGCACATTTCCTGTGGTAGTAGTTTTCTCTTTGTTCTTAATTAAACTTTTTGAGATCATCACAAATTCATTCCTTTTGATAAGCACACTGGGATGAGTACACTGTCTGTTATTAAACTTAATCCAGTCTTCCAGTGTCGAGTGGCCTGGGTGTTTACTCTGTTTCAGTGAAACTGTCCTCTTCGTTGCCCATAGGATTCCAGTGAGAGTAGCTCCTCTGCACCAGCCACACAGTTCATCATGTTGCCTCTGCCTGCCTACTCAGTTGTGGAGAACCCCACCTCCATCAAACTGGTCAGTACTGTATGTGGGGGATTGATGGCAATTAGGGTGTCATAAGCATTTTTTTCTACATAGATTTGTTGTTTTTTTTTTTCTTTCTGAGCTACCAGTTGTAGGACCAAGTAGATTTCTAAAAGTATTAGAACCTCAGGATGTGAGAACTGGCAAAGGTTTCAAAGAGATTATGTGGTCCATATGTTCTTAATGGGGGTGAGGGGTTGTAGATAGATCTCCATGGGATCCATGAACTCACCTCAATTTTTATACAAACCTTTTTCCTGGAATAGATTCCATGACTTTTATAAAATTTTCATAAGTGTACGTGATTTAGGAAAATGAGCAGCCGCTGATCTAATTCAATACTGTGATCGTACAGATTAGGAAAAGGGCCCAGAGGAGAGAAGGGACTTGTTCAAGGTTACAACACAAGTCAGACCGGATTCTAGTTTCTTAATTCGCAGTTGATATTTTTTTCAGCATCGGGGCTGAGATTTATCCCTAACTCTTTCTCTTTTTCTGACACTATTATAAATGGCATTTTAAGAAAATTTTCAATATCTGATTGCCTACAGCTAATACGTTGTAATACAATTGATTGCTTTGTATATTGGGCTTGTATTCTGCAACTTTGCTTAACTCACTTATTAGTTCTGGTAACTTTTGTAGGTGCTGTTGGATTTTCTACATAGTTAATCTTGCTGTCTACATGTAATGACAGTTTTATATCTCCTTTCTGATTTGAATTCCTTCTTTCTTTTTCTTGCCTTATAATATTGTCTAGGACTTCTGGTACAATGCTAAATAGAAGTGGTAAGAGCAGACATCTTTGTCTTGTCCTCATGTAAGGAGGAAAGGATTCAGTCCTTCCTCATTAAGTATATTAACTATAGGTTTTTCCTACCTGCCCTTTATCATGTTTAGGAGTTCCCTCTATTCCTAATTTTCTGAGAGTTTTTATCAGGAATGGATGTTGGATTTTGTCAAATGCTTTTTCTGTGTCTTTTGAGAGTATTATAAGAATTTTCCAGAAGTTGGTTAAGGTAGTGAACTTCACTATTATTCAAATTTTAAACCACCTTTGTATTCCTGGGACAAACCCCATTTGACAGTGATATATTATCCCTCTCATAGATTGTTGGATTTGATTTGCTAAAAATTTTGCTCAGAATTTGGCTCAGAATTTCCTTGTACAGTCTGTCCACTTTTTGTATCAGGGTAATGCTTGCCTCTTAAAATGACTTGGTAAGTATTTTCTCCACCTCAGTTCTTTTCCTTAAATGGTAGTATTACCAGGGAAGTCATCTGGGCCTGGAATTTTCTTTGTGAGAAGGTTTTTAACTGCAAGCCCAATTTTAAAAATATATCAAGTTGTTCGTAACATTCCCTTATTACCCTGTAATAAACACTGTACTTATCTACAAAGATAATTTGGACTGTTGTTTCCCTATTGCTGACAGATGAAAAAGTTTAGACCTTAAAATAATACCTGATTCTGTTGGCCGCTTCTGGTTAAGGCCACTCTCTACAGCTTTCCAATGACGAGTAATGCTTTACATTACAGCCAGCTAATATTCTAAGATTCTTAGAAGTGGACAAACCACTTGTTGCTTATTTTGGTTGTAATCTGGACAGTTACTACCTGTGTGGAAAAATTCAGGGTACTAAACAACAGTGTCACTTTATGGCCTGGTACTACACTGGAGCATGTCACAAGTTTGCAAGGGCTGTAGCTCCTCCATCTACTAATGGATACTACCAGAGACCTTCACACAGCACAGACCTCGATTACAAACACCTAAATATTAACACCCATGGGATTTGCAGTCCCTATGTTCATGCCTAGTACTTTGGTAAGCTCCACACTAGGCACATACTGTTTTATGCAATCTTTAAAGACATCTGCAATAGACAATATGCAGTTTGTTTATAAACTATGAGGTTTATAAACAGAGAGAACTCTTTACATTTGCTATTATGTCTTAACAGGCACAATCTGAAATACAATTTTGTACTAGCAGTGTATAAAAATACTTTTAAAACAATACTTTTGATAGGTACAGTAGCACTTTAAAGAAAACCACTGTGGAGTTATTCCTTTTGAGGACCTACTAAAACAATTCAACTTACTGTCCCCAGCTACATCTAAAGCACGAACGTGGAAAGCAAGTTCTCTTACCCAGGTACATACCACACACACCCACGTACTGAAACAATCTCCATCTATGATGCATGCTGATGAGGTATCAGTCTCAAACAGGGCATGAGATGACGGTGTTTGGAGCCTGTTTCCATTTCCAGGTTTGGTATGAATGAACAAAAGGCAAAGGCAAGATGGAGTCTGTGTATGGGCCCTCTCTAGGAGTTTAATCTGGCATATCAATATTTAACTTGGGAGGTGGGGGAACGTATTTCCTGGGGCTCTGGATTAAAACTACCTGATCTTCCTCCCAAACACTGAAGCAATTTTTGGAGCTTCTGGAACCGATGTTTCTTCAGCACCTTCACTATCTTCCTGATGGAGATTGTATGAAATGTTTCCATATTCTCTTAAAAGTGGGAAAATTTCAAGCAGAAATTGACAGAAGTCTCTGTGAATACCAAACCACTAATGATTGCCCCCTTTTCGCCTAAATGTTGTGACCATTAAAGTTAGTAACAAAAGCCAAAGGGGGACAAATATGGAGATAGATATAGGAGAATGTATTGCGGCCATCCAATCTGTGAACCAGCAGGACCTCAAAGGTGAGCAGAGCACGACGGCAGTCGTTATCCAGCTGATGTCCATGGTCACGTGTATTCTTCACTGCCCCAGTAGTTCTCATTTGTTCTTTTTCTAGTTTTTTAAGGTAGAAGCTGATGTCATTGATTCAAAACCTTTCTTTTCTTTTCTCTTTTTTTTTTTTTGGTAGATAAGGTTTCACTCTGTTGCCCACACTAGAGTGCAGTGGCACAATCATGGCTCACTGCATCCTTGACTTCCCGGTATTGACCTGCCTGCCCCAACCTCTCAAGTAGCTGGGACCACAGGTGTACACCAATATACCCAGCTAATTGTTTTAAATTACTTGCAGAGACGGGGGTCTCTCTGTGTTGCCCAGGCTGGTCTTAGAACTCCTGGGCTCAGGCAGTCCTCCTGCCTTAGCCTCCGAAAGTGTTGGAATTACAGGCGTGAGCCACCGTGCCCAGCTCTTTCTTTCTTTTCTAATGTAGGTGCTTGCTGCTATGAATTTCCCTCTAAGCACTGCTTTAGTGGCATTCCACAAATTCTGATATGGTGTGTTTTCATTTTCATTCAATTCAAATACTTTCTAATTTACTTCTGTGACCAATGAGATATTCAGAAGCTATTATTTACTCTCCAAATATTTGGGGATTTTCCAGATATCTTTCTGTTATTGATTTATAGTTTAATACCACTGTGGCCTGACCTTTTTGATTTATATAAACTGAATCCCTTTAAATTTATTGAGATTTGTCTTACAGCCCAGAATGTGGTCTGTCTTGATAAATGTTATGTACACTTGAAGAGAATGCATAGTCTGCTATTGGGTAGAATGTTCTATACATATCTAATTAGGTCAAATTGATTGATAATGTTCAACCCTTTTATATCCTTACTGATTTTGTCTACTTGTTCTATCAGTTATAAGAGAAAGCATCTGGCCAGGCACGGTGATATGTACCTGTAATCCTAACACTTTGAGAGACTGAAGCGGAAGGATTGCTTGAGCCCAGGAGTTCAAGACCAGCCTGGACAAGGCAGGGAGACCCCATCTCTACAAAAAGCAAAAAATTAGTTGGGTATGGTGGTACACACCTATAGTCCCAGCTACTCGGGGCTGAGGTGGGAGGATTGCTTGGGCCCAGGAGTTGGAGGATACTCCAACTGTGATCGTACCACTGCACTGTAGCCTAAGCAACAGACTGAGATTCTCCAAAAAAAAAAAAAAGGAGGTGACATCTAACTATCCTTGTAGATTTGTCTATTTCTTACAGTTCTCTTAATTTTTATGTCATTAATTTTGACTCTATTGTGAAGTATGTAAGCATCTAGGATTGTTGTGCCCTCTTGATAAATTGACCCCTTTGTTGTTATGAAATGACCTTTATCTCTAGTAATCTTTGTTCTGAAATCTACTTTGTCTAATGGCTAGCTTTTAAAAATTATTGTTATATCAATAAATTTATTTTTCCATCCTTTTAACTAATTTATATCTTCATAAAGTGTTTTTGTTTTGTTCTGCTTTGTATAGATAGCATATAGTTTGAATATAAAAGCAAGACCCTCTGACGGTCTCTGTCTTTAAAAGAGGTTGTTTATGCCATTAATATTTAATATGATTATTGATATGGTTACATTTAGATCTATTATCTTACTATTTGTCTCATCTATTTCTGCCTTCTTCTGATGTGATTATTTTTTATGGATCTGTTTTCTTTCTTTTATTGGCTTATTAGCTATTGACTTTGTTTTGGTTATTTTAGTAGTTTCTTTAGGGCTCAAGTACAGATTTTTAACTTACCAGTTTATTTTATCTTCAAAAATGTCTGCTGCAGATAAACAATATGTTGCAGATAAGAAAGCTGCAATATTTTAAAATAGGAACAGCCTGTAGCTTTGACTCATGGAGAAACTGCTTGTTTCTCCTGAGTCTTTATTCTCCTGGAAATTACTGTTCTTTCATGCTCTAATAAATGTCAGCCAAGCACTTCTAGAAAAGTGTTTTATAATTAATACTTAGGACTGAAACATCATCCTTGAACATTTAGCAGTTTTTTTCCTAAAGTCATTTCTCTAGCCTACTGTTAAGGAATATTTCCAAGTTCATGGTAATTTTCTTATAAAACTAACTTATCTTAAATTTTTACTCTGCTTTCTTGAGGTGTTCAGAATGAGAATTATACATTGGCCACAACCTGAGAAAGGATCAGAGATGTTTTATATTCTAGTATTAATAGTCTCTCACAAGCAGGTAGAATCTAAATGAATGTTTTCTCATTCCTTATGTCACTTTCTCAGCAAGACACGCCTATGAAATAGGAAAAACAGGTGATTTTACAGAGGAAGAAACTCAGGGCCCAAGAGTTAAGGTCCCTTACCACCAGGTCATTCAGTGTATTAGTGGCAAAATTGGAACCCAAATCCTGGTCTTTCTCTCTTTTGGTGCCATACGACTTCACACTCATCCTTGACTTAATACCACTGTCATAATTGCTTTTTCCTTAGGCTTCCTTGCAGAGGTAGCTAATGGTAGTTTAGTGTTCCCCAAGGGAGTTTTTTGCTTTTCGACTGGGCTAGGTAAGCTGGGATTAATAGCTGAGTAAACATTCATATGTGACAGAACAAATCTGACAGAGAAATGGATTTTTTTTCCAGCCTTAATCTAGAAGTGAAGCATGACTAATGAATAAGTCATTTCTATTTGTAGCTGAAATATAATAACCCATTGTAATACATTTTGCTCAAAGGGAGATCGGTGGAGATGATAAGAGCCAGTGGCTATATATATTAATATGCAAATAACTACATTCTGTTGAGTATCAAAGGATAGGGCCTGGCTTATACCCTGAATTGCCCTTGTTTTTTCAGTGACCATGGATCTACTTTTATTCTGAATCCTAGGTCCTTGGTTGTCTGAAGAATGAAGATGAAGCAAATTCTTTGAAGTATTTAGAGCCAGAGGGTGCAGCTGGATGCATAGAAGGAATGTTGGACCAAGAATAGAGAAATCTGGGTTCTAGGTCTAGCTCTGCCCTTGATTGATGATATGAAGCAAAGCATTTAAACCTCAGTAGTAATAATACATACTTAATACGATTGCTGAGAGTATTAAATGACATATTGATAAAGTGTTTAGCACTGTGTGGTGCCTAGCTCAATGCATAGCAACCAGCACTTTCTTCATTCTTCTGGTACCTAATTGTAACGTTGGGCAATTGTCTTTCCCCATTTGAACTTAGTTTCTCCATTTCTAAAAAGTGAATTTGTTGTATTGTAGTACCTTTCCAACACTGACCTTTTATGGTAGGATTATGAATTGGTTATCCTTCCATAAGCTCGTGACCTCCTGGTGTTGGCTGTGGTTATAGTGGTCATCTGAGTCCGAGAGAGGTTGGATTGTTCTATTGATTCTGATGTACTCTTTATTTACAGACCACTACATATACCCGCCGGGGCCATGGGACATGCACCAGCCCAGGGTGCTCCTTTACATATGTCACCAGGCACAAGCCACCTAAGTGCCCTACCTGTGGTAACTTCCTAGGAGGGAAGTGGATTCCAAAGGTAAGGTACATTGGCTGTTTCTGCTTTGGAAGCCTCACAGAGTAGGCTTTCTGTTTGCCATTAGGAACAGGTGATTTTTAAAAAGTTAACATTTGTTTTTACTGTCTGACTATACAAGTAAATCATTTCCATTATATATAGTTTGTTTAAAAAACACAAGAAAAATAAATTGTTATCCAAACTCATATACCATCCAAAGAAAAGCCATTATTAACATTTTGGTGTACTTCGTTCCAGTCTTTTTTTCTGTGAATAAGTTCTGCATCTGTTTTTTTCTTCTTCTTTCCCTTCTTTTTTTCCTTTTCCAATAGAGATGGGGTCTTGCTCTGTTGCTCTGGCCTGAAACTGTCTCCTGTCTTGGCCTCCGAAAGTGCTGGGATTACAGCACTGTGAGCCACTGTTTTCCCTTTTTTTCTATTTTTTCGTGGATATCTCCAATACTATAATATTTTACTTTTTTAAATTTAACATATCATGCCTTTAAATATTCTTCAGAAATATTACCTGTTTCATAATTTCCATGAACTACTACACCATGTTTATTTACTTATTTCTGTCATCCCCTTATCTATATATATAGATGTCTATATCTGTGTCTTTAACATTTTTATTTAACACTCATCGCCAGTTAACAGTGTTTCTGTTTATGTCACATTGTGAGTTCCTTAATGACCTTGGGATCCCCCACAGTCTTTGCCCATAGAAGACACTCAAGAAATAAATGAGCATCACAGCTGTGCCCTTTTGAAGTTGTGTTTAACATGCTGTCACCTGTGTATGCTTGGTGCGCACCAGATAAAACATACATACTTGCTACATTTTTTATATGAAACTATACATTTTAAGGGCTAAAATGGATGGAATAGGCAGTAAATTCTCACCTAGTTCAGAGAGGAGAGACATTTATAAGGCCTGGGACAGACAGGGAAGGTTTTATAGAAGAGAGAGAGTCTTGAAGAATCAACAGAATTTGGGTGGGTAGAAAAGGAAAGAGAGGACATTATTTTAGTGAAAATTGCTTAGGTTGGGATTGTGATAATCACATGTTTAACTCAGCATGGTCCAAACTTATATATGTGTAGAAAAACCTTAAAGCAGCATACCTTAAATTTCTCCAGGGCAATTTTCACATCTCTTTGAGAAATAACTGGGATGGTGACTTTTGCCCTCTGGATGAGTGTTTTCGCTTCTGGCTAAGTTCAGGGTAGCACCAATTCCAGGAGACAGAACAGGATAATTGAGAACACAATTCTGGAGTTAGCTACCTCAGTTCAGACCCCTACTTCCCATGGTTTTTAACTATGTAATCTTGGTCAAGACATTCTATATCTGTTCTGGATTTAAGTTTTGTCTCATCTGTAAATAGAAGTTAGTACCTACTTCATTAGGGATGTTAGCAGGGTCACATAAGATTATCCATATAGACTAAATGGCACAGTTTCTGGTATATATTAGATCTTCAGTGAATGCCCTGCTATCATCATGATAGACATCAATGTAATTATTAGCCCTACTATTGCTCTTCATGTTATCACTTCTAGGGTCAGGAAGGACCTAGTGCTAATATCTCACAGGAGGTTTTGTAAAGCTCTTGTGCCATCTTCTCTGATGTGCTTCTGTGAAGCCATCAGTGTATTCCCACTGTATTCCCCAAAAAGGCAGTTCTCTAGCTGCAGTAGGGAGATTGAACTGGATAGTAGTCAGAATTTTCCTTGGCCTTTCTTGACCAATGCAAAGCAGGTCTCTTAAATGACCATATTTCCTGCACGTGTGCATGAAAGACTGTCAGTGACCGTTATGGGCTTGTCCCTCCTGCAGGCTATTTTTACTTTGGCTTTTTCATTTCTTGTATGTATGGTTTCTTTCCACTTTGATTGAAATAACTTTTGTTTTTTTTGAGACAGAGTCTCTTGCTATGTTGCCTAGGCCCATTTCGAATTCCTGGTCTCAAGTGATCCTCCTGCCTCAGCTTCCTGAGTAGCTGGTACTGTAGGCATATGACATCGTACCATCATACCTGGCTTTAACTGAAATAACTGTTTTTGTTTCTGGTTTTTTTTGAAGATAGAGTCTTGCTGTATTGCCCAGGCTGGATGGCACGATCTCAGCTCACTGCAGCTTCCACCTCCCAGGTTCAAGTGATCCTTATGCCTCAGCCTCCCGAGTAGCTGGGATTACAAGCATGTGCCACCACAGCCAGCTAGGTTTTTTTGTATTTTCAGTAAAAATGGGGTTTCACCATGTTGGCCAGGCTGGTGTCGAATTCCTGGCCTCAAGTGATCCACCTGCCTTGGCCTCACAAAGTGTTGGGATTACATGTGTGAGCCACGGTGCCCAGCCTGAAAAACTTTAGAGCCGTGGTTCTCTTACTAAGATCAAGCTGATGGCATGAAAACAATTTTTTTCTTAGCTACCTTCCCCCCATCTTGACTTGCTAAGTCAGAATTTGCCAATGTATTTTGCAAGAATTACCATGTAAAGAGTAGATACTGTGATCTCTAAAGCTTATAGAAACAGAATAAGTGAGAGAAGATAGGTAACATTTTACCATCAATGCACTTAGAATTTTAGAAATAAAATTGACTTTGATTATCAACTACTTCAACTCTTTTGAGTTTCCAGCTGAGGAAAAACAGATTTTAGAAAAGCGACTTACTAAATTCACACAGCTAATTATCCCATTGCCTTTTCCACTAAACCACACTTCTCAGGCATTGCTGTGCTGTTTAGCTGCAGAATGTAAGACAAGCTTGTCCAATCCATGGCCCAGGATGGCTTTGAATGAAGCCCAACACAAATGCATAAACTATCTTAAAACATTGAGATTTTTTGTTTTTTAACAACTGGTAATCAATGTATTAAAATAGTTGACTTAAGCATCTGTAGTGGTGACTTCCATCTCAACTCCTGGCACAGTACTGATGGAAGTAATCTGCTTAATTTCAGAAGGACTGTGCAAGTCAATTAGTTGTTTGTGGATTCTCCTATGGCAACATTCCTGTGTCTTAGAACCTTGACCACAAATTTTTCTTGTAGTGATTCTCAAAGTCTTGGTAGGCATTCGAACTGATCCTTTCACTGAGATTATTTTCCTTTGCTCCTCTGATCAAGTCAGCACACATCTTCTCCAGGGACTTTTTGTTGCAGCTCGTTAGAATGATTTGAATTCGGTGAATTGCCACCTCCAGCTCCATGAGTGTTTTTCCAGTATCTTTAAAAGCCTTGGCTGCAGCGGGCTTCCTGACCGACTTGTTGACTCTTGGCGAGAGAGAACAGCGGTGAGTCAGGAGCAAGAGCGGGCAGGAGCGGGCGGACCACAGCTCTGCACCACCTACGACCGTGTCTTCCTCAAAGAGCAAAACATTACAATATTTTTGTGTGTGTGATTATTTTATTTTTATTTTTTTAAACTCATCAGCTATTGTTAGTGTATTTTATGTGTGACTCAAGACAATTCTTCCAATGTGGCCCAGGGAAGCCAAAATTGGACACCCTTGATCTATTAATAAAATTTCTTGAATTCTGATTTTTGAAGCAGCAAGTATAATTTGTCTCTAAAAGCTCCAAGTGTGTTTGTGCCAGGCAGGAAATGACTCGCCTTTTGTTGTATTGTTCTAGAGTTCATACTGGCTAAAGTTAGCCCAAGAAATATGTGGCATAGTTCTCAATGAATTGAATAAAACAAAAGATAGTATATAAGGCTGTTTAGCTCAAAGCTTCATTCTTAAGGCTCTCCAATGGCAGCAACTGAGGTCTGCCTGAGCCTGCAGCCTGTTTTATTTACCTTAAATTTTGAAAGTAACATCTAATATGAGTAGGCTGAGTTAATGAAATGTGAGATCACCAGGTAGAGTTGTTTTGCTCAGGTTGCTTAAATTAACCAATCTTTCTGCAGTGATTTTTGTCTAAAATAGCCTACTTAGTAGGCAGTGTTTGCTCAAAGATCTTATCTCAAGAAATGAGTTTAGTCTCCTGTTTTTCTAATAAATTTTCTCTCTCCTGCAGTAAATAAACTCTGTGCACTTGACTTGGAATTTCTCGTCATGTTAACTCACTCTCTTAGAATCTGAGAATGCTTTACCAAAGAGCTCTTAAGAGGTCACCTGTTACTGGCTCTTCTTTTTTTTTTTCCAGACAGGGACAGGGTCTCGCTCTGTCATCCAGGCATGAATACAGCTCACTGCAGCCTCAGCCTCCTGGGGTCAAGTGATCCTGCCACCTCAGCCTCTCTAGTAGCTGGGAAAACAGGAACACAGGCTGCATACCACCATACCTGGCTAATTTTTTTTTTTTTTTTTTTTTTTTTGTAGAGATGTGGTCTTGCCATGTTTCCCAAACTGGTCTTGAACTCCTGGGCTCAGGCGATCCTCTTGCCTCAGTTTCCCAAAGACTTAGGATCACAGGCATAAGCCATGGCGCCTGGCTGTTACTGGTTCTGAACTAGAAGTGCAGTGTGCAGATGGCTTTAGAAATGTTGAGGGGTTTTGGGGTAGTAAGCTACTGGGAGATAAATGATATTGAAATTTAATGACATTGGCACAGACACTAAACTTCTGTAATGTGCAGGGAGGTCCTCCACGCTGAATAATTAGGTCACCCAAAATGCTGTCTGGCTCCTGTTGACAAACACTGAGAGCCCAACCCTTTGCTATTTCATAAGGGGGAATGAGGATTCAATTGAAGCTTGCCTTACACCACATAACTAATTAGGAGTGGAGCTAAGCTTGATAGAACCTAGCCTTTATGTTTCCTAGTTTACAGTGCCCTTCATGATATGCATGGTGGGTAGAAAACCTTTCTGAAACCTATTCCAGAGACAACCACTATTTAAAAACATTTTTTTAAAGTGTGCGGGTGTGTATGTAATACTGTTATTTCCACTGCAGTGCTAATTGGATAAAAGCTGAGACACCAAGGGCTTTTTAAAACCAGGTCTAGCTAAAATAGCGGCTGCCATTTTTAGTGAGTTTGAGTATTTATAGCAGATAATAATGCATGAGTTAATTTGATCCAGTGCAAAGTATGTGACATATGTGTAAGTCATTCTTAAGACTCACCTTAAAGAATCTGGAACAAAAAATAGAATTTTTCCCAAAGGAGGTGAGAAAATTTGAATCTGTCCACATGAGGTTGTGGCCACACTGGGATTAACTGAATCTCATAAAAGGACCACCAAGGTGAACAACTTAGGACTTTTAGTTCCTGTATGGCAGTATGTCACCCTCTTTCTAGACACAGAGAAGTAGGCTTTGAATAATGTCAAACTAAATGTAAAACTAAAAAATGCCGACATTTGGTTGATGAAACCTGGAGAGGCTTTTCAATAAGAATTCATTAGAAGATGAATAGCTTTATTCAGATGAAGGCGTTTAATACTATAGTGAAAGGAGCCTGTAGCCAGAAGACTTAGATTCAGGATAGTTTTACACTTGAGACCTTAAGTTAACTTCTTCGTTTCATGGACCTTAGTTTCCTTATTTGTCGCCCATATGTTATTAAAATGATCAAATGAGAGAATGTTTGTGAATGTCATCAACTGTAAAATGCCTTATGTATACAAGGTATTCTTATTTTTCTAGGAAAAGCCAGCCAAAGTAAAAGTGGAATTGGCTTCTGGTGTCTCTTCCAAAGGCTCTGTGGTGAAAAGAAATCAGCAACCTGTCACCACTGAGCAAAATTCCTCTAAGGAAAATGCCTCCAAACTGACTCTGGAGAATTCGGAAGCTGTAAGCCAGCTCCTGAATGTAGCTCCTCCCAGAGAAGTAGGTGAGGAGAGTGAGTGGGAGGAAGTGATCATCTCCGATGCCCATGTTTTGGTTAAGGAAGCTCCTGGGAATCGTGGTACAGCAGTCACTAAGACACCAGTCGTCAGAAGTGGTGTGCAGCCTGAGGTCACTCTGGGGACAGCTGACAATGACAGTCCTGGAGCAGACATACCAACACCATCTGAGGGGACAAGCACCTCCAGTCCACTCCCTGCTCCTAAAAAACCTACAGGGTAAGTCAGTATGTTTGTATAATATAGAGTTGTATTTAAAATAACAGCTTTGGAAATGCCCCATGTTTGTTTTATCCCATGTCCTTACAGCATGCCTTAGAGAGGCAGCAGAGCCCAGGCAGTGGTTCCTGTTTTAGAGATACAGAAACCAAGGCCTAGAGATATATAAAGATTGTCCCTTCCCCTTGGACTCTGCTATCCATGTACTGCTGTCAGATTACTTACACATCTCTTCTTATCAGTCTCCCTAAAGCAGTTACTAGAGTCTTGCTGGCACAGGCTCTGGGCAGTATTAAAACTGTGAGTTACCAGTCCTGGATACTGGATTTGGAAAGAGAAGCTTTATTAAAGCATCCTGTAGAAAGAGTTCTGGCCTGATGGTCAGAGAACTCAGTACTGGTTCCAACTGTTTCTGGCTTCTGTTTGACCTTGGGCGTTGTCACTTCATGTCTGTTGACCTCAGTTCTCTCCTCTGAAAAATCTTGAGTTGGGTATTAGAAAATCTCTTCCTCACAGGCTGACTGTACAAACTGAAGATTGTGTATAAAACATGCAACCGAGTACCTTGTAAGTTGGAGGAAGTCACTATCTTTTTCTCCCCTTTTCCTCCTTAATTGATTCTGCGTATATCCCTTCCCTGAGGAAGTTGTGTTCTTGTAACTGAAGACCCTTATTTGTATCAGTGGTTCTCAACTGGTAACAGTTGTGCCCACAGTGGACACCAGAAGCCAATTCCACTTTTAACTTTGGCTGGCTTTTCCTGGAAAAATAAGAATGCCTTGTATACAAATATGTATGTGTGCATGTATATATATTTTTCCTACTTTTTTTTTTAAACACAAATCATAGCACAACATACTTCTACATCTTATTTTTTATTTTTATGTTTATTTTTATTTTTTGAGACAGGGTCTCGCTTCGTCATTGAGGCTGGAGTGCAGTGGCGCAAACACAGCTCCCTGAAGCCTCACCCTCCCGGGCTCAGTCGATCTTCCCATCTCAGCCTCTCGAGTAGCTGGGACTACAGGCACGCACTACCACACCTGGCTAATTTTTGTATTTTTTTTTTGTAGAGATGGGGTTTTGCCATGTTGCCCAGACTGATCTCGAACTCCTGGGCTCAGGTGATCCACCTGCCTTGGCCTCCCAAATACATCTTGCTTTTTTTTTGGAATGGAATCTCGCTCTGTCGCCCAGGCTGGAGTGCAGTGGTGCCATCTCATTTCAGTGCAAGCTCTGCCTCCTGGGTTCACACCATTCTCCTGCCTCAGCCTTCTGAGTAGCTGGGACTACAGGCGCCTGCCACCACACCCGGCTAATTTTTTGTATTTTTAGTAGAGACAGGGTTTCACCTTGTTAGCCAGGATGGTCTTGATCTCCTGACCTTGTGATCTGCCCACCGCGGCCTCCCAAAGTGCTGGGATTACAGGCGTGAGCTACTGCGCCTGGCCCCATCTTGCTTTTTTTAAAAAAAATAATGTGGCAATATACTTTGGCGATGGTTTTGTATATTTAAAGGGTGAACCTATGCACTTTAGAACTTTTGTTTAAGACATGTAAATCACTTTTTATTTAGGCCTTCTGCAGTGCAGGCCCTGTGCTCAACATTGGTGCTGCAAAGATGAAGCAAACATGGACTCTGTTCTCTAGGGTCTCTAAGCTGCTGTCATAAGTATGTGCTCTAACTAGAGGTAGATTAAATGTTATAGCTATAATAGCGATTGGCATTACTTGCTATAGACATTGTTTTACACTTCTTTGTCTTCACAGTGACTCCATAACGTATAGGTAATTACCGTTCCATTTTACATGTTAGAAACTGGAAGTTAACAGAAGAATGAAATTACTTGCCCCAGGCCGCACAGCTATTTAGTGGTTGAATTTGAACTCAATCTGTCTAAAGCTTGATAGCTGAACACCAATACTATCCTCTAATAAAGCACTATATAGAGATTGCACTTTGGTTTTCTTCCCTTTGTTCCTGAATTTCCAGATTTCTCTTCTTATTCTTTTCAGAGTTGACCTGCTTACCCCTGGGTCCAGAGCTCCAGAGCTTAAAGGCAGAGCACGGGGCAAGCCCTCATTACTGGCTGCAGCAAGACCCATGAGAGCGATTTTGCCAGCCCCAGTTAATGTGGGGCGAGGCAGCAGCATGGGACTGCCCAGGGCCAGGCAGGCCTTTTCCCTGAGTGGTAAGGGCTGGGGCATACCTGGGATGGAGGGGCTGTCTGATGGGAAAGGGACAGGAGTAGGGGGTTGAGAATGGACATAGAGACTTGGGGAGACTCTGAATGCACTGAAGTCACCAGTTTGGCTCCTGTTTCTCTCAGATAAGACTCCTTCTGTGAGGACTTGTGGTCTGAAGCCAAGCACACTGAAGCAGCTGGGCCAGCCCATTCAACAGCCATCTGGCCCTGGTGAGGTGAAGGTAAGACCCATTTTCCGGAGTGGGAGCTGTTTGAGGGTCTGGCTGCTGCCGTTTAATGTATCAAAACTATAGGTAAAGGCAGATCCCAATTCTTACACGTTGGCAGACCTCTGGGAGGAGGTTAACATGAATGATTTATCTATTTTTTAAGTAATTTCTTTTTATAAAGTGAATACATGTTTTTAAACCTTTTACTTAGAAATAATTTATAACAGAAAAAAGTCGCAAAAATAAAAATAGTACAGAGAACACCCATATACTCTTTACCTAGAGTGACCTATTGTTAATGTATTAGCCCATTTTGCTTTATCTTTTTTGTTCATGTTTTTCCCCCCGCCATGTGTGGGTGTGTACACGTGCATGTGTGTAAAATACACATTATAGGGTAAGTTATGCCTTTATGCTTGTTTGTGTATTTCATAAGAATAGGGATATTCTTTTTTTTTTTTTTTTTTTTTCGGTGGCGGGGTCTTGCTCTGTCACCTAGGCTGGAGTGCAGTGGCACAATCTTAGCTCACTGCAGCCTCCACCTCCTGGGTTCAAGTGATTTTGCTGCCTCAGCCTCTCCTGAGTAGCTGGGATTTCAGGAGCACACCACCATGCCCAGCTAACTTTTGTATTGTCGGTAGAGATGGGGTTTCACCATTTTGGTCGGGCTGGCCCTGGACTCCTGACCTCAAGTGATCCACACACCTCAGCCTCCTAAAGTGCTGGGATTACAGGCGTGAGCCACCATGTCCAGCCTAGAATAGGGATATTCTTTTACTGAAACATTGATGCATACCTTTACTTTCCCATTCATATTCCAAATTGTGTCAGTTTGACCTGTGAGCCCTGAAAATCTGAGACAGGTCTCAGTTAATTTAGAAAGCTTATTTTGCTAAAATTGAGGACATGCACCTGGGACACACCCTCGGGAGGTCCTGATGACATCTGCCCAAGGTAGTCATAGCAGTTTGGTTTTATACATTCTAGGGAGACATCAATCAACATACACAAGATGAACATTGATTCAGTCTGGAAAGGCAGGACAACTCGAAGCAAAGGCAGGAAGACTCAAAGCAGGGAGGGGGCTTCTAGGTCGTAGGTAGATAAGAGACAAGTGGTCGCATCCTTCTGAATTTCTGATTAGCCTCTCCAAAGGAGGCAGTCAGATATGCATTTATCTCAGTGAGCAGAGGGTGACTTTGAATAGAATGGGAGGCAGGTTGACCCTAAGCAGTTCCCAGCTTGACTTTTCCCTTTAGCTTAGTGATGTGGGGGCCCCACGATTTATTTTCTTTTCACAGACCCAATTTTATATATATATATATATATATATTTTTTTTTTTCCCCCCAGAAACAAGGTCTTGCTGTGTTGCCCAGGCCGGAGTGCAGTAGTGCAATCATAGCTCACTTCTGCCTCGAACTCCTAGGCTCAAGGAATCCTCCCGACTCAGCCTCCTGAGTAGCTGGGTGCACAGGCAGGCACCATCATACCAAGCTAATTTTTAAATGTTTTTTTTGTAGAGATGGGGTCTCTTGCTGTATTGCCCAGGCTGATCTCAAAACTCCTGGCCTTAAACGATTCTCCCTCCTTGGCCTCCCAATGTACTGGGATTACAGGCATTAGCCACCTCACCCAGTGTCTTTTTTATTTTATTGTATATTTTTAAAGCCTCTCCCATTCTAGGAGTTCCTTTACATGGCATATTTTTCTCCAGTCTAAGATCCAGTCTAGGATCAGATATTAACATTTAGTTGTCATGTCTCTTTAGCTTCCTTTTAAAAATGAATGCATGATTGTAGAAAATAAAGAAAATTCAGGTAAAGGAGAAAGAAAAGTCCCTTATGATCCTGCCACCCAGAATGACCATCTGATATGCTTTCAGGTCTTTTCCTGAATTTGTGTGTGTTTATTTTTTACAATTTTTTAAAAATCAGAAACTTGGCTCTTACTCCATATACTAGTTTGTGGCTTATATTTTCACTTCATTTAGTGATACAGATATTAAAAATTTTCTGGGTGTCCAGATTCCATGGATTAGTGGGGTTTGTTTGTTTGTTTGTTTTTAGCTGTATGTAGCTAGAATAATTATCAAGGTTTTTTTTTTTCCATGTCAAATGGGTAATGTGCTGACATTATAATGAGGTTTGAGGGAGGCACATCTCACCCATGTGCGTGAATACCAGATCGTCATACTTGTGAGCTATAAAAGGATCTATCAAAATGTCCTTAGCTAGCATTTTTCAAGCTTTTGATCATGACCCTCAGTAACAGGCATATTTTTATATTACTGCCTAGTAAACATATATACTAAAGGTTTAATGAAGCTGTGCCCTTACTATATGCAGTCACTTTTTTTCTCATTCGTATTTGCAAAATGCTGGTTTCAACCCATTAAATTAATGTTATGACTCCTCATTGGATTGTGGCCTGTAGTTTGCAGACTGTGTCATGGACCAGGTTGGAATAGGAAAACGGGTCTGCCATCTTCCTTTTCATGTGTTGTCAGTTAACTTCCTTTCTTTAACAGTTTTACATTTGCCCTGACAGGAATATCAACTGGCTTTTACTTTGAGAATTATTTTATTTTCCACACAGATATGGCAGCTCTGGGTGTATGTGCGATCTTGCGGTGTAGAAGGAAGGTATCTGGTTAGTGTCGGTAGTTTTGTAGATTTCCAGCCCCTAGATTCCTTCATGTACACTCTGTTACTTGGGTCAACCCCCGTCTTCTCTGTAAATAGTTTCCTTTTGATTGGTGACATTGGGTATTTGTTAAAAGCCACAAACTCTTTTACTAGTCTTAAACCAGTAAACAGGTACATGAAATACTCTGAAAATCAACTTAAATTCATTATTATAGAATAATTTTAATTTTGTTTGCTTTATCTTTTCTCTTTTTAGCTATATAAGTAAAATATACATTCCTTATAAAACATTTGAGGCTCATGCCTCTAATCCCAGCACTTTGGGAGGCTGAAGTGGGAGGATTGCTTTAGTCCAGCAGTTCAAGGCCAGCCTGGGCAACATAGTGAGACCCACATTGCTACAAAAAAAAAAAGAAAATTTTGTAGATAGTGGTAAAGAGGGAGAAACAACCATGATTGTCCTCTTACCCTGTGACATTTTAGTGAATAATCTTTCAGACATCTTTCTATGCAAAGTTGTTCAACCGTGTATTTGTATGTATAAAAGCTATTATATGCTTTTATAACTCAGTAGTAGTTGCAAATCTGATTCATGGTGTTTCTAATACCTGGTATTAGAAACTGCACAGAAGCCTGTGGCAAGCCCTGGACTTGAACATGACACTCAGCCTTTGGTGGACTGGTGACTGCCAGCTGGCAGTCCAGAGGGCTCATTTGGAGAATAGCTCTACAAATTCCCTGGGAAAGCATTCCCTCAAGTTGTTTCAGGACATGGGACCTCAGGAGTTTGGCTAAGGTTCAAAAGCACTAAACAATTTGTTCTGATCCACAGCTACCAAGTGGCCCATCCAACAGGACTTCTCAGGTGAAAGTTGTGGAGGTCAAGCCCGATATGTTTCCTCCATATAAGTACAGCTGCACTGTGACATTGGTAAGTATGCAGCTAGGTGGTGGTGGGTTAACATGGAGGCTGTTTTGATTTTGTGGTTGAAGGTCAGTAGGAGGCTCGGGGAGAGGGTGGTTGTAGCTGGGAGGGAGAACAGCATCAGGTATAGATTGTTAATGCTGAAGATCCCGTCCCTGATGCAAATGATAGCTACTGGATAAATCTGCTGGGTCGTTTTGGTCTCTTTCCAGGTGAGATTTATAAAGTGTAGGACAGCTGAGATTAGTGTATTTTTATTGAGAGCTGCCAGAGATGAGAATCCAGTCCAGATTTAACATTTAGCAGTCTTGGAACCTTTTAGCTTAGAAAGGGTGTTCCACAGTTACGTTTAGGCGACATTGCCTTTTTCTCCCTAAAACAGAGTCCAGTTCAACACTGCTATCTTAAAGTAAAATAGAGAAGTACTTTAGTAAAGCAACTTATTTTGTTTAGCCTAGTGTTTCCCACAGGGGTTTTCTCTTTATTTTTTAACATAACACATATTAACATCCTAATGGACAAATGTGTGACATTGGGATCACCCTTTTGTAGGGCAGGCAGCATAGAGCAGGGAAATAAATGCTAGACAGCTGAGAGACCTGGTCCAAAAGGAGTTCTGGCTCTGCTGCTAGCATGCCGTATGCCCCTGGGCAAGATTCTTTCCTTCTGTGGTCCTCAGTTTCACTGTCTGTAAAATGCTGCATTGGTTTGGACATCTTTGGGGCATCTATCACTCTCAATATTCTCTAATTCTGTTGATGCTTAAAGTATCAACCAGCCAGATGTCTTTTGGCAGTTTCTCGAGCTGATTTGATTAAGATGAACAGATTTTGAGAGAACAGCTAGATTTTTAAAAATTCTAGGCCGGGCGCGGTGGCTCAAGCCTGTAATCCCAGCACTTTGGGAGGCCGAGGCGGGTGGATCACGAGGTCAGGAGATCGAGACTATCCTGGCTAACACGGTGAAACCCCGTCTCTACTAAAAATACAAAAAATTAGCCGGGCGTGGTAGCGGGCGCCTGTAGTCCCAGCTACTTGGGAGGCTGAGGCGGGAGAATGGCGTGAACCCAGGGGGCGGAGCTTGCAGTGAGCCGAGATCGCGCCACTGCACTCCAGCCTGGGAGACACAGCGAGACTCCGTCTCAAAAAAAAAAAAATAAAAAATAAAAAATAAAAATTCTGGCCTCATAATGGCAAACAGGTTCAGAAAGGGTCATTCATTTGTTCAAAAAATATTTATTGAGCACATATTCTGTGCCAAGCTCTGTGCTGGGGATTCAGTAGCAAACAAGACAGCACGGTATGATGGGTTAATGTCTGGTCTGACCGGATCCCTAAGGAGAATGTGTCTCTCATCCTGGAGATGTGCTCAGATTTCTTTTTCCCGTGACCTAAATATAATCACTACCTTCTCCATGCCTTTACTCTCCATTTCCTTTGGCTACAGGAGGCAACTAGATTTACCATTTAGGGGGAACTACCCCTAAGTAGACCCTCTCTTCTGCTGATTAGTTAGTAACTTGTCATAGGAGCTTAGATGCTAGAGCTTTAAGCTTTAATAGTCCATAAGTCACAGTTTGTCTTCAGGCAGGGCTTGAACTCTTTAGTTCACCAGTCTCTAGCCCTCTTTGTTTAAACAGACCTGCTTCACTCCACCAACTGCCTGGACCCTGAAGGCATTTGAGTTTCTGACCATTGAGAGTCTACTCTCTTGTTTCACAGATAGGGAAGGACTGGACTGGATTTGCCAAAAATTTACAGCCTATATTAAAAGTAAAAAGGTTAACTGCAGAAAAAAGGTTAAGGCTCTTGAAGTTAGGCTGAATCTGGTTTGCAGTTGCCACTCTCTTCTCTGATTAATGGCAGCTGCTCATTCTGGTTCTGGGCTCTGCCCAGGTTTAACTTAATTTTTGTAGAATTGAACATTGGTCTTACTTTTTAGGATTTGGGCCTGGCTACATCAAGAGGCCGGGGAAAGTGCAAGAATCCCTCTTGTAGCTATGTCTACACCAACAGGCACAAACCTCGGATTTGTCCCAGCTGTGGTTTTAACCTTGCCAAAGACCGGACTGAGAAAAACACCAAGGCTATCGTGAGTTCTTTCCCCAAACACATCCCCTGGCCTGTTCTGGGCTCTGTTAGTGAACCTGTCTTAGTAGAAATAAGAGGATTTTTAAAGTACATGGTGGTAGTTAGAGCATCCAAACTGGAACCAGATTGTGGGTTCTGAACCTGAACAAGTGCCGCCTTTTCTCCAAGCCTCCTTGTCCCCATTGCCAGGGTGAAGGGGTTGATTAGGTACCTTGATCTCTGAGAACCAAGAGTTCATTCACTGAAGAGAATGATATAGCACAGGCCTTAAGTAGGAGTCAAAGGAGAGGGATGAAAGGGTTGCATCCTCTTACCTCTGAGGCCTGATACTAGACCTGTAAGTTGATTTACTGTTTTGGTAAATAGAGAATGCCAAAGCTAAGACTTTGTAGATTAGGGCACCACTGCTTTCTCAGGTTCCTTGGAAAGCTTTTAGCTAATCAAAGCTTTATTTCTAGCAGTCTAGGCAAACCTCCTCTCTCAAGTTGGGCCAAACTACTTGGACAGTAAAATACATTCCACTTGGCTCCTTAGGGCTGCTATTATTACTATTACCAGGAAAAACGGGCATTTTCAGAGGTCCTCAGAATTTCTGTATGAGTTTTTTAAAGTGAACAGAAAACAATTGCACTTGAGGCAGCAAATGGAATGACTAAAATAAGGGTAAGAAGAGAAATGTCACTGATCTGCCTTGGGGAAAGAAGGGATGGCACATAGAACAAACAGGTCAGGACCTGAGATGGAGCCTGGTCACTCCAGATCAAGTCTGGACCTTGAAAGACAGGCAGGTTTTGGATGGAAGGGGAAGGCATGCCATACTTAAGGATAAGTGTGAGTGAAAATGTGAGAAAGGAAAGTGGAACCAAAGTATGTGGGCACTAATGACTTGGTGGGAAAAACACTGGGGCTGGGAGTGACCCTGAGTTGGAAGCTTCCCTCTCCCGAGCTTTGTTTCTCCATTGGTAAAATAAGGTGGGCAAGGTAGATTAGATCTGGGCATTTTACTGTCAGAGCCAGGAGCCTTAGAGAAGACTGAGAATTGAGCTTCAAGGAGTTTATAAATCCCTGAAATTTCATGCAAAATGGGTCCGTAGCTTTCATCAGATTCTCTTGCTCCACTGGATGCCTACTGCTGGAAGTAAGCTTTCTTCCCAGATTTTCAATGAGTTTTAATGTGCTCCTCTTGCCATAGCACTGGTCACACCCCATATTGACTGCTTTTCTTAACTCCCTATGAGACCACAATCTCTCCTAGGCCAGGTATGTCTGTTTTTCCTGCACCTTCTAACCCTGGAGCTTATATATACAAAGTGTGTCTATCTGTAATTAGGAGATAGAATTGAGTTCTGTGTAGGTAGAAGCTCTGAGCATTCCTTTCTTCTTCCAGTTCATTTTAGCTATTTGTGCAGTTTGCAGTGGAAGTGGATGTTACTCTCTAGATCTAGGATGATGAAGTGACTTAACTTTTCAAGTGACATAGGAAATTATCTAGGGACCTCTTGCCAATTTCAGATCCCACTCTTAAAACATATCCCTCTGTATTTGGTTAACTGAGAGCTGCCCACCCCCAGGACTCACCTCTGCAGACCCTCCATCACTTTCCAATCTCCTAAAGTTTGGAGAAATACAATGTAATTATTGCTTTCCACAAAATAAAGCACTGGTGAGAACCACAGGTACCTTCTTGTGTGTTGTCATTTGGAGTCCCCTGGTGGCCAAATGTTTTCACATCTCTGAGCTGGAATGGTCTTTAGTCCTTTCTGTTCTTCATCTCTGGCTAGAGTCACAGGACAGTATTCCTGCCAAGTGGTCTCCAGCTATGGTTTCATAGTCGTGACTGAGAACACACAGCCTCTCGGGGCAGCTCATTCTACTGTTAGTCAGCTCTTCTGTAGCCATTAATGAATTAATTCTCTCAGCCAGCATATATTGAATGCCTGCTATGGGCCAGGCTTTCAGAGATGAATAGGACGTGGCCCTTTTCCTTGAGAAGCTTACAGTCTAGTGGGAGAGAAAGATAACCAAACTATTACAAACGAAAATTGTCATAGGTATGCAGGGTTAATAAAAAGCTCCTTGTTATTAAGTGTCCTAGTCTGTTTTGTGTTGCTGTAAAAGAATACCTGAGGCTAGGCAATTTATAAAGAAAAGAAGTTTATGTGGCTCATAATATGGCAGTCTATACAAGAAGCATAGCACCAACATCTTTTTCTGATGAGGGCCTCAGACTGCTTCCACTCGTGGAGGAAGGCAAGGGGAGCCGGCATGCACAGAGATCACATACAGAAAGAGGAGGCAAAACTCATTCACCACCTCCCTTGCCCCTGCCCCACGTTAATCTACTCATGAGGGATCTGTCCCCCTGACCCAAATATCTCCCTTTAGGACCTGCCTCCAATGTTGGGTTCATGTTTCAGCGTGAGATTTGGAGAGGGTAAACATCCAGACTATAGCATTAAGCATTTAACTTCTATAGAACCATGTATAATGTGTCCATCAGATATGAATCAGTATCTTGTGTGTGTCTCAGGCATCATGCTGGTTGGGAATCAGTAAATAAGCAGAATTCCACCCTTACTGAAGCGGGGAATGCAGTGGTTTAGCAGCTATCAAATGATGAATTCTGCAGTCAAGGGGTGCACTCAGAGAACACAAAGAGGGGAGTGATTTATGCTGCCTTGGCAAAAAGGATCAGGGAGGAGCTCCATTGAAGAGAGACCTGCTTGAGAAAGACCTATTTTTAATGAGTATTTCAGAACATTGTTCCTGGAAGCCTCTGACTGGTATATAAAATTACCTTGTACCCAGAAGCCACTGAGAATTAAAGACGGATAACTTTAAGCAGTGCAGATACTTGTTTATATATCAAAACTATCATTCATAGAGCCTTCATTGTACCATAGGCATTGTGTGCTAAGTGCTTTACTTATAATGTCTTATTTAAACTGTGTAATAGCTCTAGATTACTATTTTCATGTGTCATTTCACAGATGAGGAAATTGAGACTCAGAAAGATTAAGTAAATTGCCTTGGGTCCCACACATACAGCTGTTAAGTGGCATATCCAGAACTGAAACCTGGGTCTGTTATCCTCTAAACCCCATACCTGATGAATGAGAGCTAAGTGTTGAATCCATTACCAAGAGTTGTATATAATCCTTTCGTTTACTGATGCAGGTTGAATATCCCTTATCTGAAGTCCTTAATACCAGAAGTGTTTTTGAATTATTTCATTATTTGCGATATTTGCAGAATACATACTGCTTGAACATCCCTAATCCAGTAATTCGAAATCTGAGATGTCTAATGAGCATATCCCTTGAATGTTGTCTCAGTGATCAAAAAAGTTTCAGATTTCAGAGCATTTTGGATTTGGGTGCTCAACCTATAGAGAAACTGAGCCCCACAGAGAAAAATAACCAGCCTTTAGTCACACAGTGAGTTATTAGCTGAGCTGGTTAGGAACCTAGGTTTCCCACCTATCAGTCATGGGCCCTATCTGTCTGCTGCTCCCAGTCTTTTATTATTTTAGCCTGAAGCTGGCTCTTTCTGCTCTGAGTGCTTGGTGATCAATCCACTCTCTTCTCAGGAGGTGAGCTCACCACTCCCAGATGTGCTGAATGCCACAGAGCCCCTGAGCACAGCCCAGAGGGAGATCCAGCGCCAGTCCACACTGCAGCTGCTGCGCAAAGTCCTGCAGATTCCTGAGAATGAGTCAGAGCTGGCTGAGGTCTTCGCCTTGATTCATGAACTCAACAGCTCTCGACTTATCTTGTCCAACGTGAGTGAGGAGACAGTCACCATCGAGCAAACCTCTTGGTCGAATTATTATGAGTCTCCGTCCACGCAGTGCCTTCTCTGTAGCAGCCCATTATTCAAAGGGGGACAAAAGTAAGCACCCCTTAACTCTGCCCCTAGCTGCCCCATCCCAGTTGGTTCATATTGCTCCTTTCTTCAGAAAACTTATATTAAAGCTGTAACTGTGAAGATGTTATTCTCTGCCGTTTCTAGGCTTCCTTTACCTTTCTGATTGCTAAAAGTAAAGTGATAATTGGTAATTCTCATTTCTGTTGAAATGCCTGAAATTTATCACCAGCTTAGGATTTAGTTTACATCTGGACTGCCCCACACAGTGTTTAGGTTTGGGAGTTCATTGGGATTGGTTAAATTGTGTAATAAATTCAGAGTTACATTAATTGTAGGGGACGATTCCACAGATTCCAACAAAGTGGAAATACCTACCAGAAAACCTAGAAAATCCTAAGCTCCAGCAAATGAGAATTTGCCATTGATCACTGAGCCTTGCAACAACATAAGGAAGTCTCTTTCCCTTCTTTTTTTTTGTTGGTGATGTTTCTGGTACTAGCTCCCTGGCTGGGCCCCAGGAGTGCTGGCTGCTGACAGCCAGCCGTCTGCAGACAGTGACTGCCCAGGTGAAGATGTGTCTGAACCCCCATTGTCTGGCCCTGCACAGCTTCATAGACATCTACACAGGTAGGTGCCAACCTTCTCTTCCCTCAGAGAATCCAAAAGCAGGCTTGGGAACTGCCTTTTTGGATGAGACCTTGGGCTCTTTGAGGACCGGACCTTCTCAGATAGGGTTTCTGAGGAAGGGGGAATCTTCTTCCTAAATGTCTTAGTCCCAGAAGATGACTTTTACCTCTCAAATGTTGAAGCTCTTAACTGGGATCTTTAAAATAACATCTTCATTGTGAACGGGCTGGAAAATGCAGACAGACAAAAAGAGGAAACAAAAAATCAAGAGCATTCCTACTGCCATGAGATAAACACTTAACAATGTTCTCAATCTTCCAGAAATGTTTATTCATCTGTGCAGAATATAAGAAATTATAGGATTTATAGGTTTATAGTCTTTCTTTGAACAAAAGTGCGGTTGTGCTAGGTGTTGTTTTGGAATGTGCTTTTTAAATTTAGGGGTACATCATGGGCATCTTCCTGTGCCAGCAAGTAGAGAAGTACATGACCATTTTTAAAGGGATGTATGGTGCTCCATTTTACACTTTTGTGATTCAGTCTTTGTGTACAGCCCTAATTTGTCTTTTGGACAAATACTCAGAAGTGGAATTGCCCCACATTTACCCTTTCCTACCCTATTATTCATCAACATCAGGCATTTATGGAACACTCACCATTTTTGGTTGAATCCTAAATTTTGTTTGTAGAATTGAGTGCTAAAGATGAAAGCATATTTGTGATGTATTCTCTTTGTCTTAGAACTTAATGGTGCTTTATTTTGAATTCGTGTTTTTAATGTCTTATATTATTAGATTGAATTTGTACTATTTTATGCTCTTGCCCACAGTTAACAAGAGTGCTTGTTACCCTATAGTGTATCTAGGCCAGTACTCAGGATTATATATTTGTTTAATCAACATGTATTTTAAAATTTACATGTAGTTAAGTGTGTTGCTCCCAGTTCCGTCATTTCTGACAGATATACTAAGTGGTGTAACTGCCTTCACAATCAATATATAGAACAGGTCTATCACCCAAAACATTCTCTTCTACTGTTCCTTTGTATTTAAACCCACCCCCTCCCCCAACCTCTGGTAACTGTTTGATCTCATCTTTATCCATATAGTATTCTCTTTCCCAGAATGTCATGTAAAAGCAATTATAGCACGTAGCCTTTTAAGTCTGGCTTCTTTCAGTAAGCTAATCCTTTGAGAGTCATCCATGTTGTCTTTATCAGTGGTTTGTTCCTTTTTATTGTGGAGTAGTTTTCTGTTGTGTCAATGTACAGCAGGTTGTTTATCTGTTCCCCGTGGGAGGATATTTGGTTTGCTACCAGTGTTTGGCAGTTACGAATAGAGCTGCTGTAAATATTTGTGTACCAATATGAAATGAAACCTAAGTCTTCATTTCTCTTGGGTAAATACCTAAGAATCAGATTGCTGGGTCATATGGTAAGTGTGTGTTTAATTTTATAAGAAAACAGCATTACCAAAGTGGCTGTACCATTTTGCATTCCTTCCCACAGTAGGTAAAAGTTACAGTTTGCTCTGCATGCCAGCACTCAGCATTATCTGTTTTTGTTTTTCAGCCATTCTAATACGTATGTCTCCATATAAATTGTAGAGTCAGCTTGTCAGTATCTGCAAAGTCCTGCTTGAATTTTAATTAGATTGTGTTCAATCTGTACATATCAATTTGGGAAATTTTGACATGCCTAAAAATGTTGAATCTTCCAGTCCATAGTCTTTCTCTCCATTTTAATAGGTTATCAGTTTTTCTAGTTTCAGCATATAGGTCCTGCACATATTTGTTAGACTTACATGTAAGTATTTTACTTTTTTTTTCAGTCCTAAATGACATGGTTCAGTTTCCAGCTATTCATTGCTAGTATAGAAATACAATTAAGTTTGTCTGGTGACTTTGTTTTTGTAGATGAGTATTATAATTTTTTTAAGTTTATCAATTTTATAGGTAAAAATTTGTATATAACCTGTTAATTTGTTGTATTTCTTTGTGCTAGGTAGACTATATGTCCTTTTTATGATCCTTTATGAGTTTTTTTCTATAGTAAATTTCTTTTGTGAGTGTTTTCATTCTTCTTTTGGGCTTTTCTTGACAGTTTTCTCTGAGTTTATCACTCTGTTTATTCAGTTTTACCTCTAGCCTGTCAGAATGTGGTATCAGTTGTCTTTTACATTTGTACTTGGTGATTTCTAGGGGCATCATGACTTTTTTTTTTTTGAGACGGAGTCTCGCTCTGTCGCCCAGGCTGGAGTGCAGTGGCCGGATCTCAGCTCACTGCAAGCTCCACCTCCCGGGTTCACGCCATTCTCCTGCCTCAGCCTCCCGAGTAGCTGGGACTACAGGCGCCCGCCACCTCGCCCGGCTAGTTTTTTGTATTTTTTTTAGTAGAGACGGGGTTTCACCGTGTTAGCCAGGATGGTCTCGATCTTCTGACCTCGTGATCCACCCGTCTCGGCCTCCCAAAGTGCTGGGATTACAGGCTTGAGCCACCGCCCCCGGCCTCTTTTGCTTTTTTAAAAAAAAATTTATGGGACCAGAGCTTTGCTCTCTCTTATGGTTTCAGCCTTTGTACTTCTCCATACCCTTCTTCACTGGGAACACGTATTCCAAAATTTGCTTTTGTGCAAATTAGTGCATTATATTTTGTGCACATACAAAATCACCCACTTTTATTTGTCTTAAATTGACTGCACTTAAATTCCTCAGATTCATTCATTTCAGGATTTGGTGTTGGAGTGATTTCATAGCCTTTGTTACACCCCTTACACATTAATGATCTAAAGGATGCTCCTGGCCTTTCCGCAGGTGCAGTTGTGTGAGGGGTAAAGGACCTTTGGTCGTAAGGACTGAGCTGGGTGGGAGGAAAGTGTTTCTTTTTTTTTACTGGGGGGAAAAAGGATCTACTATATGTACTATTTCATTCTGTTGTTGTTGTTTAATGATGTATTGTAGGCAGCTTTGTGTCAGAACAGGTAGATCCGTTTCTTTTTTAAAAAATGGATTCCATGTTGGAATACTTTATTCTTTTTAATGCTTTCAATTTTATGAATGCATCACAATTTAATTAACCTTTCTCTATTGATGGGCATTTAGTTGTGAGGTTTTTGTTTTCCCCTTTTAAAATACATAACTTGAATAAAATAGAGATGGGGCTTTTCTGTGTTGCCCAGGCTGGTCTTGAACCCCTGGGCTCAAGCAGTCCTCCCACCTTGGCCTCCCAAAGTGCTGAGACTACAGGCATGAGATTACAGGCCATACCTGGCCTGTTTTGTTTTTTTGAGATGGAGTCTCTCACTGTGTTACCCAAGCTGGTCTACAACTCCTGGGCTCCAGCGATCCTCCCGCCTCATCCTCCCAAGTGCCTGCAACTACAGGCGTGCGCCACCGCATCCTGCTGGTGTGTATTCTATTTTTTGCCATTGTGTATGATACGTTAATTTCCTTGTTGCCTCTTCTTAACCTGCAGGTCTCTTTAATGTGGGGAACAAGCTGCTGGTAAGCCTGGACTTGCTTTTTGCAATCAGAAACCAGATCAAGCTCGGAGAGGACCCCAGAGTGTCTGTCAGTGTTGTTCTGAAGTCAGTGCAGGAGCAGACAGGTAAAAGTTGTTTTCTTCCCTTTCTCAAGGTTAATCCTAAGCTCCCTGGGAATTTTCAGTGATCATCTTTGGTTAAAAGACTTGTTTTGAAGAAGAGTCTGATTATTTTGAAAAGGAGACATTCTTAACTTCTGAATACACTCTTCCTTTTGAATTTTACAAATGCCAAACTAATTTTGGAAAGCATGAGTCTTTCTGTGCATCCAGGGACCCTTAGCAAGAGTTTACCAGTGACTTCCACAAGTACCTCCTTTGGTCATAGGGCGACTTGGCCCCATTGCATGTTAGACTCATTCTGACCACAGCTCCTGGATGTCTGCTTCCAGTCTCAAGGCTCATGCCAAGACCTGAGAGTGAGAACCGTCCTTTCTGTCTAGAATTTTTTTCCTCCATGCCCTCTTTACTCCTATTTGTGCTTTTCCCGTCCCTCTCCAGTTCCCCTCTACCTTACCTGCTGTGAGAACAGATGGAGTAGAGCAAAGGTGCTGGAGTTACATGGGCCTGTGTTTCAGTCTTGGCTCTGCCGCTTAGTTGCAGTTTGCTTTTGAGCAAGTTATTCTTGTGCCTCTGTTTCTCCAGCTATAAAATGAGGATAGTAGCTCCTGGTTCATAAATAATTAAATTCGTGTGAGATTTGATGAGATAACATATTCAAATCTTTCAGCACAGCATCTAGTACTTAGTACAAGGCAGCTATCACTCCAGTGGGAATTGCCCTTTGGGTTGCCACCTGAGCACTTGCAGGCCAGATCCCTGACCCTCAGGGTAGTTAGTACACTGGAGTGTTCTTTGAGGTGAATCAGTCTGGCAGAATTGCTCTACTTGCTACCCACTGGCTCATCCCTAGAGGCTTCAGTGTCTTTTTTCTGTGCCCTTCTCAGTGTGCTTGCTCTTCTTCCAGAGAAGACTCTGACCTCGGAGGAGCTGAGCCAGCTGCAGGAGCTGCTGTGCAATGGCTATTGGGCCTTTGAGTGCCTCACTGTCCGAGACTACAATGACATGATCTGTGGCATCTGTGGTGTGGCCCCCAAAGTGGAACTGGCCCAGAGGAGTGAAGAGAATGTGCTAGCATTGAAGAGCGTGGAGGTAAGTGCCTCTTAGCCACCATGAGGGACCTGCGGAATTCTCTCATTTTGGCAGCTCCCTTCCTACATGATATCCTCAGCGGGTGGATAGCGCCAGTCCTGTCTAGGTGAGGCAAGTGACTTTCTCCTCCCACAGCCCAAGATTTCATTTAGGGAATGCCAGATGGAAATAGAGGCATTTATTTATTCAGTTACTCACTTGAAAAATGTATCCAGTGAGTAAGTATCAAAATATATATATAATAAATATATTGAACATAAACTAAATGCATGTTTTAGACACCTGAGAGATAGTAGTTAAAAAAAAAAAACAAAACAAAGTTTCTGTCCTCATGGAGCTCACTTTCTGGTTTGGGGGACACAGGAAACAAATATCTGTCCAGGAGTAGTGAGTGCTATGAAGCACAGTAAAGCTGGGTAAGGAAGAGAGAGCAGTGTCATGGGAAAGGGCATTTGTATTTTATAGAGGGCAGTCAGTGGGGAAGGCCTATCTGATACAGTAGCATTTGAGTAGAGATCTGAAACCCATGTGGCTTTGTGGAGGAATATTCCAGGCAGAGGGAACAGAAAGAACAGGGTCTGAGGTGGGCTCGCTGGGCATGATTGAAGACCAGCAAGGAGACCGGTGGTGTAGCTCAGAGTGTGGGAGGGAGGGAGGGAGTGGTGGGGTATATGAGGTCCAGACGGTGCAAGAGGCCGACGCTATGTAGGGTAACGTGGGCTGTTTTAAGGACTTACACAGAGTGAAATGGGAGAGCCACTGAAGGGGTTGGAGGAAAAGAGTGACCTGAGCCGACTTAGGTTCTGAACTGAAAAATTTTCACACAATAATAACACCAAATTCAGATGGCTTCATAGATTAATTATAACAAATATCCAAGAAATGTTATTCCAAACATAGGCAAATAACAAAAGTGGATATATTTCCCCAACTCATATAAGGTTGTATAACTTTGGAAACAAAATCAGACATTTGATGTAAGAGAAGAAACTGGGGCTGAGTGTACTCATGAATATAAATGAAAGTCTGAATAAAATAATAGCAAATCAGATCTAATGAATAAAATAATGCATCATGACAAAGTTTATCACAGGAAAGCAAGGTTGTTTCAACAGTAGAAAATATGTTAATGTAATTCACTACTTAACTGATTAAAGGAGAAACCCTATATGATAATTTCATTAAATGTATGGGGGAAAAAAAGGTTTTCTAGTGTGATTCTACACCCATATTTATGATAAAACTCGTAGCAAACAGAATAGTAGGAAATCTTCCTTAACCTTCTTTAGGGTTTAAAAAAAATCCCTTAGATTACTTTTCCCTGTGATCATGCCATGAGGTCTGGTCTACACTCACAGGCAGGGACTGCCCCTTGGGTATGCCAGTAGTTGCATTGGAGTGTAAGGTTTCCATCTCTGAACTCTACCATAGTAAACAAGAGCCTAGGACATGAGCTGACCTTCAGGTGCTTACTGGACTTGCATCTCATGTGTTCACTGATCAGGCAGGTGCAGAACCTGTAGAGAACAGCTTTGGTGTATTTTGACTGGACCACTAGACATATTAAGGGTTGAATGCATAGTCCTGTCTTTTTCTTCCCAGTGAAAAAACCAGGCAGCTAAACCATTTTGTGTGTGTTGTCTCATCTAGAGGCTGTTTCCAGATTGACTCAAATGTGCTTGCCTAGTAGTAGTAATAATAATGTAGCTAACATTTATTGAGCATTTTATTACTATGCCAAGTTCTTAATCTGTGCTAAGTGCTTTACTATATGACCTTAATTTTCCCTACAACCCCATGAGGTTTTCAGAGACATAGGCACTGAAGCCCAGGGGCCTTGCCCAAGCTCACCAAGCAGAGAGGGGTGGGGCTGAGATTGACCTTCTTCTTTCTCAGCCACTGACTGTGGAGTCTGCACCCTAAGCACTGCCATTCTCACCAGTACCTCCTAGGACCCCGAGTTCTAGTTTTTCTGATCATATCTGGCCACAGCAAGTTTACGGTTTCCAAGAATAGACAGAGGCCCACCTCCCTGCAAAGGTGCCATCTGCTAGTCCTGCCTGGCACCTGTCCTGTCCATATCAAGGCTCCTCTGTCCCAGAATGGAGTAGCATTCCCTTCACTCTCAGTTTGCTTATCGCTTCCCTTCAATGGTACCAGGTTCTTCTTTCATAGAGGTACTTCTTTGTTCTGGAGAGTAGTGTGGTGTATGTGGGAAGAGGGTATCCTGAAGTCTATGAATTAAAACAGGAAGTTATGGAACAAAACTTAAATATGCTGTTATCCATGAAGAGACTTGTCAGCCCCTCTCTTGGGGTTATATAAAGGAGGACCCTGTGATTAGTTGGTGTACTGGGTTGGCATTTCCTGTTCCCTTGCACCTTGTGGAGAGGATAGACTCAGCTGGCCTCATTCCCCCAGGTGTGCCATTTACACAGAGCATACACTAAGCACCCTGTGAGGTGGCGAACAAAGGAATAAGGTGAGGAGAGGAGCCTTTATGGGGAGCAGTGGTTCTTGGACTTTAGTGGGTATAAGAACTACACAGGGCAGTGGTTCTCACAACCTTTTAAAGTGGAGGGCTTGCTGGGTGCCACCCACAGGATTTCTGACTCAGGAGATCTGGAGTGGGGCCAAGAATTTGCATTTCTAGCAAGTTTTCAGGTGATACTCTTGCTGCTTGTCCAGGGACCACCCTTTGAGAACCATTCCTCTAAGGAAACTTTTTTAAATGCAAAATTAGGAGTTTAGTTCATACAGCTCAAGATGTGGCCAAGGTTTTTACATCTCTAATAAGTAACCTATACAACTCTGATTGAGGTATTAGGATCTGGGTCACGTTTTGAGAACCATATAAGAGGGCATTGCAAGAAGAGAAATTGAGTAGCACAAGCGCTATTAATAGATGTCTATAAGAGATAAGTAAATGCTGCATTGGGTAGAAGAGATAGCTGTGTGCTGACAATGTGTGGGAGGAGGTCGGCGATCCACAGGGCCTTGGAAAATGGCTGGAATTTTACTCAATAGGATTCTGCTCGTTCTTGCCAGCCTGGTATCGGGAGTAAGGGTTTGGGCTTTGGAACTAGACCTGTGTTGACATGATTGTTCTGTCGCTTCGAGTGCTCGAATACTCACCTCAGCCATCCCCAGACTTGTTTTTTAGTAGTTCATTACAAAGTGTCTGACACATAACAGGTACTCAAATGGTAGCTCCCCTTTGTTTGTAAGACAGGGGAAATGACATGAACAAAGCTATAGAAACAGAAGAGACTTAGGGACTATTCATGCCTGGGAGAGTACTGTGGTGTAGGAGAAAGAAATGTGACCAAAAGTGGGTACAGAGCTTGAAATTCAAGGCTCCCTGGCAGGGCCTGGCTGTCTGACTTCTTCACCAAGCCTTAGTTTCCCTGTGTTTATAATGACAGGGTAGACTGTTGTGTTGTTGATGTTCTGTGACTCCCACAGTTTGACCTTCTTTATCCTGACCTTCTAGTTCACCTGGCCTGAATTCCTGGGCTCTAATGAGGTAAATGTGGAGGACTTTTGGGCCACGATGGAGACAGAGGTGATTGAGCAGGTGGCATTTCCTGCCAGCATCCCTATCACCAAATTTGATGCCTCCGTTATTGCCCCCTTCTTCCCACCACTCATGAGAGGAGCTGTGGTCGTCAACACTGAGAAAGACAAAAACCTGGATGTGCAGCCAGTACCTGGTAAGGCCACCTGGTGGCTGACTGGGGTCAAAAAAGGGCTCAATCAAGAGTCTGGGACGTTGTCCTTGGCAAGATAGCACAGTGGTAGCAAGAGGGCCAGGCCCCACTGAAGGACTCCTTTCAGAAAGATAATAACAGCCCGTGTCAAAATCCCCTAGAGTTTAAAGTTCTGGTGCAGAGTCGAAGAGCGGTCCACCATATTAAATAGCAGGGGAGTACGGCTCATTGTCATTCTTCTGGGATACACACACTGAGTAGGGGAACTCCTGTAAAAAATGCTGATAAGGCTCCATCCCCAAAAATTTTCATTGAGAAAGTGTAGGGGCAGGCCAAGGAATCTGCCTTCAAAACAGGCCTCCCAGATGGTTTTGCAGCTAGTTTTGTGGATTATACATTGAGAAACCCTGGACTAGCGGATAAGAGGATAAGTTTCTAAGAGCTTGAGTTGGATTCCCAGCTATGCCACTTAGTAGCTGTGCGACCCTCTGTCAGGTCCCATCATTGCCCTAAGGCACTGTTGGTTCATTTACAAAGAGGGTGTGATAATAGCTATCCACTTCCTAGATCACTGAAGATAAAGTGAGCTAATACAGTTAGAGCAATAGCCTTCTTCTTTAACTGTAACTCATAGTAAGAAATACATTTTGTATCATGACGCAGAATGATATTCGTACATATGCACGTGTGTATAATTGAAACAACATTCCCAAAACAGTATTTTTCCTTACCAAGTGCGATACACTTTATTTTCTGTCTTATTTCATTTTTGAATTTTTGGAAATGACCCACTGAATTGATACCATAAGTACTTAATATATTGTGATGTGCAGGTTCTCAAACAGTGCCTCCTAATATTAGATACTGAGGTCCAACCTCATATTCCTATTAATACTTTAAGGGCCCAGGCATCTTTTGTTTTGTTTTGTTTTGTTTTTTTGGTTTTTTTGAGACAGAGTCCCGCTTTGTCACCTAGGCTGGAGTGCAGTGGTGCGATCTGGGCTCACTGCAACTCCGCCTTCTGGGTTCAAGCAATTCTCCTGTCTCAGCCTCCCAAGTTCCTGAGACTATAGGCGCACGCCACCACACCTGGCTAATTTTTTGTATTTTTAGAAGAGACGAGGTTTCACTATATTGGTCAGTCTGGTTTCGAACTCCTGACCTCAGGTAATCCACCTGCCTTGGCCTCCCAAAGTGCTAGGATTACAGGTGAGAGCCACTGCACCTGGCCCCCAGGGATTATTTTTTTAAGGCCCCCACGTAGTTCTCTTGCGCTAGCCAGGTTCAGGAACGTTGTGTAGAGAACACTTTTAAAACGAGAGCTACTGCTCTCTTATTGCTGCAGTCATGGTAAGCATCTGAGGTCTTGGTTCTGAAAAACCTTAGAAGACTGGATTAAAAGCTGACTTATTTTAGGGTTTTTTTCAGTAGCTGTCTGCAGGGTATCTCACTCAGATGTTCCAGGGCAGAAAGCCAGTTCTGAGAGATTTCAGGTATCTGCAGAAAGCATGGACCTGACTTGAGTCCCACCTCTGCCAGCACCAGGGGAGAGCTTGGTGCAGAGCTGGCTTCCACTGTTTGCTGTTTTGTGGGGCTAGCCATGGCCTCTGGTGGCTGGCAGCAGCACCCTGCCACCAGCACTGTTGTGTCTTGCAGGTAGCGGCAGTGCCTTGGTGAGGCTGCTCCAGGAGGGCACCTGCAAGCTTGATGAGATTGGCTCCTACAGTGAAGAGAAGCTGCAACATCTGCTAAGGCAGTGTGGAATCCCCTTTGGAGCAGAAGACTCCAAGGTGAGTGTCAAGGGCAGTGGTGGATATCGGGGCTTCTAGGATAGGCTGATTGGTCCACTTTTCAGGGCAGGGATATGAATACCTGTGATGGCATCCGCCTTGGACCCAAGCTGCTGGCAGTCAGGGATGCCTAGGAGGTGGTCAACAGCTAGATGGTGACATGTATGTGGGGCCTGGCCTCTAGCAGTTCCTCCTGTTGAAGGTTGTGAGCCTAGGTTCTGGGGTCAGGAATCCTGGCTCTCCTCCTTACTGCGTGTGACCTTGGATAAGCTGCTTTATATTTTGAGCTTCATTTTCCTTGTTTGTAAAATGGAAATAACCAAAATACTAACCTCGTGAGACTGTTGTAAGGAATGCACTTTACAGTGTCTGGTTATTACCTATGCAAGCTCTTAGAAAATGCCTATTATTACAAAGAGTGTGTGTGTGTCTATGTGTTTGATTCATACGTTACTTGCTTTCCCTTTCATATTTCTGTGCTGTTGAAAATGTTCTGCTTCCTTCAAGATCAGATTCAAATGTTAGCTCCCCTTTGATGGTTTCTTTGCCCTGTAAAAAGTGAAAGGACTCAGGCCTCAGAATCCGACTGGCTTTGTCTGTGACCTAATCCTTTCAGGGCCTCAGATTGCTTACCTGTACCTAGAGGAGGTTGGGCTGATGAGGCTCCAAGGCCTTTATTCTTTTGCTTTGGGTGTTGGGTGAGTATGTGATGCTGAGCACCAGGTGTGGTCCCTTAGCATTCACCCTTATGTTTTTAATCTTGTCCTTCTACTCCAGGACCAGCTCTGCTTCTCCTTGTTGGCCCTCTACGAATCTGTACAGAATGGAGCTAGAGCTATGCAGCCCCCACCTCACTTCACAGGTGGTAAAATCTACAAGGTGTGCCCCCATCAGGTAAGAAAATAACTAGAGGGAGCTTGGAGTGAATTTGCTAATGTTGAACTTCCCACAGAGACTGATCCAGCTCAGTTTTGGGGGGCAAGACTTAAGTCACTGGGCAACCTCTGGCATAGCTGCCCACGGGTCAGGTACTACCCCGTGGGCTAGGGAGGGAGGCTGGGTCTTTTGTCAGTATTTTTTAAGCACTCTACCACATCCTGGGCATCAGCTGTTGAGGGTATAAGTCGAACTTGTATAAAGAATGACAAAGATATCATTCCTCCCTAGCTGACCATATATTTCAGTGGGGAAATACAGTCACCACAGCTTGTGGCACTGGCTCCGAAGAAATTAGATAAGGGCCTAAGATAGAAAGTAACGGAGGAGGCCGGGCGCGGTGGCTCAAGCCTGTAATCCCAGCACTTTGGGAGGCCAAGACGGGCGGATCACAAGGTCAGGAGATCGAGACCATCCTGGCTAATCCGGTGAAACCCCGTCTCTACTAAAAAATACCAAAAACTAGCCGGGCGAGGTGGCGGGCGCCTGTAGTCCTAGCTACTCGGGAGGCTGAGGCAGGAGAATGGTGTAAACCCGGGAAGTGGAGCTTGCAGTGAGCTGAGATCCGGCCACTGCACTCCAGCCTGGGCAACAGAGCGAGACTCCGTCTCCAAAAGAAAAAAAAAAAAAAGTAACAGGGAGGAACCTGCTGTCTGAGGTGGCAGAGAAGACCGAGACCTGCAGGATAGGGAGGAGCCCAGTGATAAGCCAGGGAAGGAGTGTTGCAGCCAAGGGACCACCAAAGCCGTGAGTAGGGAGACAGAGTGAGCTGAGAGGAGGGGATGTTGGAGGGCTCCCCAGGGGCCAGATCACATAGAGCTCTCTAGGCCAGAGTAACAGTGGGTATTTTATTCTGAGTGATGAGGGACCTTTTGGACGGTTTTGAATGGGAAACCTGTGGAAGGGTGTGGAGAAGGTCACTGGGTTAATTAGCTCCAGGACAGGTTATATACTAGATGACAGAGTGGGCCCAGGTAGATACTGGGATGGAAACCCCACTTAACAGGTACTGAACGGGAGAGAGGTGGCTTAGCAGAGCCTTCAGTTCACTGAAGCACGTGAGTCAACAGGGGGACCTAGCTGTAAAAAAGAGAATCCAGTTCCCAGCTACTTTAACAGAAGCTGTGTCTGAAGGAGATGCTTAATGCTTCTACCCTGGGCAGATCAGAGCCTGCTCAGGGGATTAGTGTTCATGCGACGGGGGTTCATCTCGTGAGAAGCAGCTGACAGCACAGGGAGAGCTGTAGATCTTGGGGACTGTGATGGGAGTGGCATCACCTGAAGGTGACAGCCAAGTGGGTTTTCCCAGAGCTGTGGAATGGTGCTTGGGGAGCCCTGTCAGTGGAGGTGTTTACTAGACTACATTGTGAGTTCCCATCTGGGCAACAAGCCCACTGGGGTCTGGTGGGGAGCTTGCTCAAAGTACAGATGCTTAGACCCTACTCCAGAGACCTTAGTTTCTTAGGCTTGACCTGGGGCCCAGGCATCTCCATTCTTAACCAGCTCCTAGCTGCTGCTGCTGCTGCTGCTGTTGCTGTGTAGCTAGCATGGTGAACTGGTAGATGGTGTGTAGAGAGTGGGGTTTTGAAAGATGTTCTGAGGTGCCTTTCAGCCTAAGTTGAGGACAGGATGCTCCCAGCTGTCTCTCTGAAGGGCAAAGATGAGCTGGTGCCTTCATTTAAGGACAGAAGTAGGAAGGGAGCAGAATGCCATGGGCTCTGGCAGGATGGCCATGGCTTCAGCCATGAAGCTGATTGCTCATCTTCCTGGGAAGCGAGTGAGAACTGTACAGTGTCTGCAGACTGGCTTCCTAATTAACCCTGCGCCCTTGCCCTTCGTCTCTCAGGTGGTCTGCGGCTCCAAGTATCTTGTGCGGGGTGAGAGTGCCCGTGACCATGTGGACCTGCTTGCCTCTTCCCGCCACTGGCCGCCTGTCTATGTGGTAGATATGGCCACGTCAGTGGCCCTGTGTGCTGACCTCTGCTACCCAGAGCTGACCAACCAGATGTGGGGGAGGAACCAGGGCTGTTTCTCTAGTCCCACGGAGCCACCTGTGGTGAGTCACCTCCTGAGGAACTGCCATGTCTCCTCAGGCCTACCATGTCTTGCTCTGTCGCGCAGGCTGGAGTGCAGTGGCATGATCTTGGCTCAGTGCAACCTCTGCCTCCCAGGTTCAAGCAGTTCTCCTGCCTCAGCCTCCCGAGTAACTGGGATTACAGGCACGCGCTACCACACCCGGCTAATTTTTGTGTTTTGGTAGAGACGGGGTTTTGCCATTTTGCCCAGGTTGTTCTCAAACTCCTAGGCTCAAGCAGTCCACCTGCCTCAGGCTCCCAAAGTGCTGGGATTACAGGCATGAGCCACCATGCCCAGCCTACTCCATAAGTTTTTACTGACCAAGCCCTCTGTTTGAGGCCACAGTATGTCACTTAGGTGTGCCCAGGGTATCCCAAACATAGGTACCTTGTGTTAAAAGAGGTTGCCTTCCAGAGAAGCCTAGGAAGTTGCCACCTTTGACAGTCATTGTGCACACTGACATATTAAAGGCCCCAGCCAGCCCTGGATTACGTTTAATTCACCATGTCTACATTTAGTTGACCATGGATATACTGCATGGCATGCAGTATATCTGTTGTGATCTGAAGATACTCTGGTTAGAAAACACTCATTTTACCAACCCTTTCCTTTTATTAAAAGGGGAAACTAAGGCCCAGAGGGGGAAATGGACTTTTCCAGCTCACACAGCAGATTAGTGGCAGAGCTCTTGTTTCTGTGTCTTGGTATATTGTACCAGACGGTATTTTTCACCAGTCATGTACCCTCCAAAGCCAACCTTTGCTGAAATAGATGTCAGAACTGATAATTAGGAAGAAGTTCCGGAAGAATAACAAGGGTTGAGTGCCCCAGCCAGGATGCATTATGGGAAGTGAAGGCCTCTGGCTTTGCCTTGGAGGAGTCATTGTTGTCATTACTCCCTGGGGCTCACTGGCTCCATGAGCATGCCGGGGACCCCAGCAAAGTGTCTTAACCTTAGTCAGAGCCTTATCTTTCTGCTCCCCTGCAGCCCCTGGCCTGAATGGACCGGGGGCAATAACAGCCCAAGTAATCCAACATCTGCTCTGGAAGGTGGCCACTGTTACTGTCCCTGTTCTCACGTGAGGAAATGGAGGCACTGGGGGGCGGGGGTTGGCCTAGGAGGCACAGTACATGGTGATGTTAGGATTCAGACAGGGCTGGCTGAGCCTACAGTGCTTGTTCTCACCAGATGGGTTCCCCCTTAGTCATTCCTTCTTGTCAAAAGGCATTCTCATTTCTAGAGTGTGTCCTGCCCAGAGCTCTTGGACCAGCATTATACTGTGGACATGACAGAAACTGAGCACTCTATCCAGCACCCAGTCACCAAGACTGCCACACGGCGCATCGTCCATGCAGGCACACAGCCCAATCCTGGTGACCCCAGTACTGGGCACCACTCCTTGGCGCTGTGCCCTGAATTGGCACCCTACGCAACCATCCTGGCCTCCATCGTGGACAGCAAACCAAACAGTGTCCGCCAGCGGCCCATTGCCTTCGACAATGCCACTCACTATTACCTCTACAACCGCCTCATGGATTTCCTCACCAGCCGCGAGATTGTCAATCGTCAGATCCATGACATTGTACAGAGCTGCCAGCCTGGTGAGGTGGTCATTCGTGACACCCTCTACCGCCTTGGGGTTGCTCAGATCAAGACAGAGACAGAGGAGGAGGGTGAGGAAGAGGAGGTGGCCACAGTGGCAGAATAAGCCAGGCTGTTGTACAGGGACTATACCATCTCTCAAGCCATAGTAAGGCCCTTGCCTGAGGCAGAGCTATCCAGGGGACCTGCAGAAGTGGTCTCCTGTGGGGAGGGCCTCTGGCTGCTGGGACTGACCAAAGAGCTTCCATTCCCTGAGCATGGTGGGACCCAGGGTCCTCGGTTCTCAACCCTCCACAGGTCAGGAGTGGTGCCAGGAAATCTCTTCTGGCCCCGAGAGAACACTTGGGGGACATGGTATGTTTAATGGAGGGAGGGGAGGCTGAGGGAAAGGCTGGTAGCTGGTGGCTTCCGTGGGGCCTGCTGTGGGTCAGGGTAGAGATCCTGGGTGGGCTAAGGCGTGAGTCCCAGCACTAGGTGGGAAGGCTGCTCAGGTCTCTCCCACTCCTGAGGAGCCCTGGTTTCAGCGCCCCCAGTCTCATGAATTGCTTAGCCTGTTGCCTTTGACTAGGGGCCTGGGGTGGCCTGCCTTTGACTAGGGGTCCCTTTGGGCTCTTGATTCTCTCTGAAGGAGGGATACATTTCTCTCTTGCTCTTCCTGTACCCACATTTGGGGGAAGCTGAGGAACAGTCAGCCACAGCTCTCTTCCAGGACTGTCCTCTCCGCCCCCAAGCTTTGAGGAAGAGCATCCCCTTCCTCCTTTCCCTGGCCACTGCTGCTGCAGCCAACATCCTCTCTGGGCCTGGGACCCTCTCCACAGACAGGATGTGGTCCCTGGCCATGACATAACCTGGCAGCAGTAGGAAAAACTCCCTTCTGTGAAGGGGAAGCAGACTGGGCCATAAGGAAACAGCAGGACTGGCTCAAGTGCCCAAGGTTTGTTTAGGGCCTGGGAATTGGCCATGTGTTAATTTATTGAGAGGAGTGGAGTAGGTGGCTTTTTTTCCCCTCCTTCTCTCTTCCCCCAACAAAAATAAAGTTTATTAAATTATCTGGTTTTGGTGAAGCAGGAGTCAATTCCGTGCACATTGTGGTCAAGCGCCACAGACATGAGCTCGTCACTGCATGTGAAGGCGGGAGGGAAAGAAGTTCCAGGGAATTTGCAGGCGCTCATATGGCACAAAGAACCAGAGGCTGACTGCATTAATGCTGTTAGTTTAATGTGGACAGAGACATCCCGCGGCGTGACTGTTAGTTAGGATGAGTCAGCTTGGGGGAGTTTGTGCTTCCTGCTTGGTGTGGCCAGCCACATGCCAAGGTCCCCTGCCTTCTAGCCAGAATGAGAGGGGACTGGGCAGAACACCCCCAACTTTTAGCTGCCACTTGGCTCATCACAGCAGTACCAGTGCGGGGGTAGGAGGGGTAGGGCTGTGGAGTGAAGGCGGCTTGTAGGGCAGAGACTAAGAGGTCCTGTGAGATTCTTAGAGGAGCCATCCTGCTCCAAGGGGCCTGAGCTGAGTGTAGTCTGTGAGCATCTGCTGCTCTTGCTGCGCCTCTCGGAGAGGAAGAGCTCAACTCTGCCAGTCTGTCTAGCCCCAAGGAGCCTGGTTTTCTCAGTAGCAGTGTAGCTCCTGGGGACTTCACAGGCATAAAGTCAGTCCACTTCCATTAAGAGAAGAATATTAGGAAAGGAGGTTCTACCAGTTGGCATAGCAAACATGAGGCCAACACCATGAGAACGGTAGGGGAGAGGGGGTGAGGGCTCAGCCCCCAGCCCCTGACTGGCAGTGATGGCCCACGCTCAGGGAGTGGGATCCTCAGACCTCCCCTGGATCCCTCACCTTCCCAAGTTTCAGCGCTGGGCCAAGCTGTTGAGTGAAATGACCGAAGGCAGAGTTTGTGTGTTCTCCCCACGTCACCCCGTCCGTGGAGAAGTTGAAGCTTGCAGGAGGGGAGAGTGGTGCTCCCTGTCATCGGCTCCTCAGCAGAACTGATAGTTGTTGGGCTGCAGCAAGGGCTGGGCGATATCCCCTTGCTCGCAGCAGGCCAGGTGCTCACTAGAGCTCTCCTCTTCCAGCTCACTGCTGCTGCTGCCGCTACCGCTACCACCGCTTCTGCTGCTGCTGCTTGGCAGATTGGTATAGTCCTGAGGGTGGGAGAGACCAGAGACTGTCAGTCCAGATCCATCAGGCCCAGCCCAACCTGCTTTACCGGCCACCCACCCCAAGCCTCACCCCACTCACCCGCTCTCTCCTGTCCTCTTGGGCTTGCTCCTGAAGGAGGGAGCAGATCTGCTGGAAAGTGGGTCTGTGGGTGGGCTCCAGGGCCCAGCAGGCCTGCATGATGCTGTATCTGGAGATAGGACAGAGGATGCCCATGTGCAGCTCTCTAGGGTCCAGGGGTCATTAACACACACCCCTAGGGAGACCTACCCAGCAGAGGTCCGCAAACCCAGTCAAAAATAAGTTTAGTATAAAACCTGTGCCACATCCTTGGCATGCTTTACCATTTAGTCCTCACGGTAACCCTTGCAGAAGGGTACTCTCATCACCCTCATTTTGACAGATGAGGCCCTTTTGGTATCCTCAGGGTCACTGTAATAACAGTCTCTTAAAAGACTGAGTTTAGGGACAGGTACAGTGGCTCATGCCTATAATCCCAACACTTTGGGAGGTTGATGCAGGAGGATTACATGAGGCTAGGAGTTTAAGACCAGCCTGGACAACATAGTGAGATCCCATCTCTACTAAAAATTTTTTTAAAATAGCTGGGCTTAGTGGCGCACACCTGTAGTCCCAGCTGCTTGGGAGGCTGAGGCCAAAGGATTGCTTGAGCCCTGAAGATCGAGGCTGCAGTGAGCTATGATCGTACACACCACTGCACTCCAGCCTGGGCTATGAGCAAGATGTCTCAAAAAAAAAAAAAAGAAAAAGAAAAGTGGTCATTTCGGACCAGCCCTAGCAGACAGCTACTTCTCTGAGAACATTGCTCATACCTTGAACTCAGAAGGGGCTTGTGCCCACTGTGGGAGAGAGAAAGCCTGACCCTGGAACATTTTAGACAGGGAAAGATCAGGGCCACACGGCCTTCCATCCCTTTCTGGCGAAAGCCTGGGGTGTCCTTTTCCCTCCCTGGGATCCCTTCGCTTACATATTCTTTGGGGCAAATGCAGGCTGGGCCATTTGGTATCCATCCTTCACCAGTTTATAGAACTTGCTGTTCACCAGGATGCCAGGGTAGGGATTCAGCCCTGCAAAGGCCAAGATCAGGTAAGAGGCCATGCCCGTTGTCCTCTCCCCGTTCCCGCACACCCACACACATCTTAGACTGGGTTTGAGGGGTCCTACTTGACAACACTGCAACAGCAGCTGCTCTTATCCACTGTGTGGCAGGCTTAGGCTTTAGGAACGTGTGAGCCTCCAGCCAGGCCTTATCACACCAAACAAGAATTCTTGCACAGGCTTTGGGATCAGTAAAACCAAAGCTTCAGTTGTGTACCGTTAAAGTGGGGACAGTCGGGTGGTTATGAGGGTGCTGGAGCAGGATATTTAAGAACTGAGGACAAGTCCCTGTGCCTAGTCCAGGAAATGGGAGCTCTTTCTACTAGAGCCTAGTAGTAGAGAGCTGCATCTTCAAGGGTCTGTAGATTTCAGGCAAAGGAGGGAAACAGTGACAAAGGAGGGTAACAGGTAGCAGCAACTGAGCAGAGAGAAATGAGGGAAGAGCCAGAAAGGAGCGCCTGTCAGGGGCAGGGGGTCTGTTCCGCCCTGCAGAAACCGCAATGCTGGGTTTGGAGACCCTTGCCCATTCCTGCACTCTCACAATCCTTGTTGTGTCCTGGGCACCAAACATCTTTGTCCACCAGTGGGGCAACCAGAGGAGCCAGCCCCAGGCTCTGCCTGGAGTGGGCCCAGTGGCTCACCAAGTGAGAAGATCTCCCAGAGGAGGATGCCATAGGACCAGACGTCGCTCTGAACCGTGTAGACACAGTCAAAGATGCTCTCTGGGGCCATCCACTTCACAGGCAGGCGGGCCTGGGATAACAGTCCCCAGTTATTTTGGGCCCTGACTCTTCACCCCCTCCTCAGCCTGGCCCAAGCCCTCCCAGCACTTACATTGCCCTTGACGATGTAGTTGGAGTCATTCATGATGTCCCTAGCCAGCCCGAAGTCCCCAATCTTGGCCACATGCCCATTGGTCAACAGCACATTTCGCGCTGCCACATCCCGGTGGATGCACTGAGGGAAAGCACTGCAGGGTTAGTCTTGGGCCGTCTCCTACCTTAACCTGAGGTGAGGAGGATGGCAGGGAGGGCCCCAGATGGCTTTGGGGTCCCTGTTGGAGTAGACATCAGTTTTGGTCCTTTACCATAAACCCTTGTCTATACCTTCTACCAGGGCCCAGGATCTAAGAACGTGTAGCATGGTCTGATCATTTAATGCTTAGAAACTGCCATTACCCTGAGCAGCCATGGCCCTTCTCACGCTTTGTCCTCTGAGTGGTCCGCTCAGGCCCCAGAAGCAGAGGGCTTCTGTGCAGAGCAGTAGTCTCCAAACCCTACCATTGTTTCTGATCATAGCAGCTGCTGTCTGCCAGGCCCTTCCCTAAACTCTGCATACACTGAACCCTTTTTTTTTTTCAAACATTGTTACACCCATTTTTATAGGTGTAGAAACAGGCACAGAATTTAAATAGTTGCTTAAAGTCACAGAGCAGGTGGCAGAGCCAGCAATCAAACCACTGACTCCCAAATCTGTTCTAAGGAAGATGGCAAGAGCTCCCATTCCCTGGCACTTCTTCCTAGGCTGAGTGCACTTTATACATTATCTAATATCCTCAAAATTCTATGAGGAGCTTCCATTATCCCCACCAGACCATGTGCTTCATGAGCAGGGACAACTGTTGTCTTTTATACACTATTTAGCAAAAACAAATGAAAAAAGCCTGGTACCGGGCCAGGCGCGGTGGCTCATGCCTGTAATCCCAGCACTTTGGGAGGATGAGGCGGGCGGATCATGAGGTCAGGAGACCAAGGCCATCCTGGCTAACACGGTGAAACCCCATCTGTACTAAAAATACAAAGAAGTAGCCGGGCGTGGTAGCGGACGCCTGTAGTCCCAGCTACTCGGGAGGCTGAGGCAGGAGAATGGCATGAACCTGGGAGGTGGAGGTTGCAGTGAGCCGAGATTGCACCACTGCACTCCAGCCTGGGCAACAGAGCGAGACTTAGTCTCAAAAAAAAAAAAAAACAAAAAAAAGCCTGGTACCCTTTTTCATCTTCACACTGGGGACACAGGTGCCCAGCCCCGGAGCTCCAGCCCTGGACACAGCTTTCTCCCACTCACCCTTGCAGCTGCTGCCCAAATGACTCTCGCACTCTGTCTCCTCCCCTACCCCGCGCCCCCAAGTTCCCCTTTCCCCTTTCCTCCTCCCCATCGTCACTCATTCAGCCTCCCCAGAACACAGACCTGGGTGGCTACGAGCCAGGGCCAGGTTCCTACTCACATTCTTGGAAGCGAGGAAGGCCATGCCCTGGGCTACTTGGCTGGAGAAGTGAAGCAGGTCCCGGAGCTCCAGGGGCCGTCCATCCTCCTTGTCCAGGTCTAGGGTGGGAAGAGGCATCAGGGCAGCCCTGCCACACTCCCCACCCCTCACCCCAGCAGCCCCTTCTCCTTTTCCCTTATCAAGCAAATGGGGCCTGGCCCTGAGGCTTCCTCACCTTGCTCAGAGAAGGAGTCATTTGAAGAAGTAGAGACAGGTCTCATCTCCACATAGGTGTCCACACCCTGGCTGGAGAAGCCACTGTCCCTACGTAGGAGAGAGGGTTGGAGGGCAGGGGTCAGTCCCCATCACTGCACTGCTTAGCTCAGGCCTTGACCACCTACCACCCCATGGTCAACTGGAACCTCCCTTTGTGTACACTCTATCTGAGTGAGCATTGGTCTCTGCTTGGCTGGCCCGGGTGAGGGAGCTTACAACCCCTTCTGGTTTGGGGCAGCTCTGCCTGTGAGAAAGTTCTTCACTGTTCCTAATGCCAATCTGCCCCTGAGATTTTCCTCCTAGCCCTTGCTCTACCCTCAAGGGCCACAGAGAAGATAGAGTCCTCTTCCCCATAATAGCCCTACTAGAATCGGGGCATATCCTAGGGCCCCTTGAGTCCTCTCTAGACAGTGCCTCTCACCCCTGGCTTCACATTAAAATCACTTCGGGAGCTTTTAGGACCAGGCTAATTACTAATACTTCAGAAACTCTAGGGGCAAAACAGTCATTCACAGATTTAAATCTCCCCAGGGGATCACAAAAGTGCAGTCTAAGCTGAGGCCCACTGGTCTAGGTCTAGAGCAGTGCTGCTTAAACACCAGTTCATGTGCAGGTAAATCACCCCGGGAATCTGCAATGCAGATTTTGAATCAGCAGGCCTAGGTGGGTGGGCCTGAGGTGGTGCACTTCCAGCAGTCCTCAAGAGATGCCTGTGAGAGCACACGGGGTAGAGAATTTGAGAAGCACTACTGTAGATTGAAGCACTACTGCTCCTAACGTTCCAACCAGATAGGACTTCTCTCTCCCTCCTGTCCCCTCTGCACTAGGGATGTGTACCTTGACAATGTCCATATTCTAGTGTTCCCAGAAGGAGAAACCAATGTTTTATTTATAATCTGACCGTGGCAAAATCTTCCACTCCCTTGTTATAGAAACTATACTTCTGTTAACGGCCTGGGATCCTTTTACAGGCCATTTGCCTTTGAAATTACCCACTCTGGGAATACTTTCCCCATCTGCGTATTTGAAGACGGAAGCTAATACTTTCCTTTGGTGCTCATTTTGATCTGATCTTCAGAGGCCTAGTGTGTGCCACCCTCATAGAAGTGTCAGAGAATCAGAAGAGGAAGTGATGCTGCCAGGCCCCCATTTTTAGGACCCTGGGTGAAGACAGGGCCTCCTTCTCTTTTGCCTCCTGGGGCATGGCAGCTGACAGTATCTAGGATGAGGGCACAGTGTACACCCTTCTTGTTCTGATCCTGTCCTGGCCCCACAAGCCCCTGAGACAGAGACCTCCAGGACAGCAGTGTGGCTTGGGTGACTCCTGGACTGGAAGTCAAGAGAGCAGGATTTTAGTCCAGGCTCCGCCTCTGCCCCTGACTCATGTGTGACATGAATCTCCCCACTTCCTCTCTTTGGTTCCCCATGTGACTCTGTCTGTCGGATGGCTCTGTTCCGGATGGCTTCCAGGAATCACAGCACCACAGAACAACAGAGCCGGAAAGACCCTGAGAGGTTCAACACTGACAGCTTGGCTGGGGAAACAGGTCCAAGTGGGCCGGGGACCTGGCCACAATCATGCTGTTTTGTCTCCTGTCATCCAACAGTTAACACACCCTGTCCCCACTCCCCCATGGGAATGTGGGACACTGATATTGGCTGCTCCTAGTTGGAACAGGTGCTCTGCATCGCCAGCACGGGCTATGGGCGAAAGAGGCGACTTCTCCCCACATCTGTCCATCTCTTTTTTTTTGAGACGGAGTTTCATTCTTGTTGCCCAGGCTGGAGTGCAATGGTGTGATCTTGGCTCACAGCAACCTCTGCCTCCCAGGGTTCAAGCGATTCTCCTGCCTCAGCCTCCTGAGTAGCTGGGATTACAGGCATGCGCCACCACACCCGGCTAATTTTGTATTTTTAGTAGAGACAGGGTTTCACCATGTTGGTCAGGCTGGTCTCAAACTCCTGACCTCGGGTGATCCACCCACCTTGGCCTCCCGAAGTGCTGGGATTACAGATGTGAGCCACCACACCCAGCCACATCTGCCCATCTCTTACTAGGGCTCCAGGCACAGATCTCGGTTGATCTTTTACACACACTGGGTGGTGATTTCATTAATGCATGTCTCCACCAGACTATGAGCTGCCCATCTTTGCCCTCCACACTCCCAGAACATGATAGATGTTCAAATATTTGTTGAATGAAGGGGAAAAGGAGTAGAGAAACAGAGGTGCCCATAAAACCTGTGGGTGGCTACTTCCCATGACAAAGGTGACAGGTGAGGGCCGCATAGCCACCCAATCATTAGCCATCCAACCCTGAGCTGGCTTTGAAGACAGACTCTGGTCCCGCCCGCCTCCCAGACCTGGCCTTTTTCTTATCCTTTGCCAGGGGCTACCTGCGGACATATTTCTTCTCCAGGTGGATGTTCTTATAGTCAGCGCCTCCCTCGGGGTCCTGGCCAGGGCTCAGGCTGGGTCCCAGCATGGCCTCAGCCTTCCTTCGCAGAAAGTTGAGCAGGTCGCCATAGCAACAGTACTCCGTGATGACCAGTACAGGGCCTAAAGCAGCCAAGGGTGTGGGGTGAGGGAGGTGCTGACTGCTCCCCTGTGTGAACAGGAGCATGGGACTGGGGGCAGTGAGGCCACTGGACCGGGACTCAGCACAGCTGACTTCTATCCCTGGCTCTGAGCAAGTTTCCCTGTGCCTCAGTAGTTCCATCTGTTTAAAACAGATGGCTTTGGCGGGGCGTGGTGGCTCGTGCCTGTAATCCCAGCACTTTGGGAGGCCAAGGTGGGCGGATCACAAGGTCAGGAGATCAAGACCATCCTGGCTAACATGGTGAAACCCTATCTCTACAAAAATACAAAAATTAGCCAGGCGTGGTGGCGGGCGTCTGTAGTTCCAACTACTCAGGAGGCTGAGGCAGGAGAATCGCTTGAACCCGGGAGACAGAGGTTGCAGTGAGCCAAGATCACGCCACTGCACTCCAGCCTGGGTAAGAGTAAGGCTTCGTCTCAAGAAAAAACAAACAAACAACAACAACAAAAAAGGCCTTAAAAAAAATGTAGCCCAAGAATTATTTCTTCAAAGGAAAGCTGTGGCGGCTCAGTGTAGGTCAGAGCTGCTCTCGGTGAAGAGGATGTGGGGCACTTGGAGTTCCAAGAAAGCCTGGGGCACCTTTGTGGGCCCTGGGGAGAGTGTCCAAGCATCCTTGAATGGAGGCTTCGTAAGAGGTAGACAGGGGCTTCACTGCAGACCCACAGGATCCAGCTCCCTGGAAGCAGGGCCTAGGAGCTTGCACGTTCATCTCCTTCTCCAGGGGCTCTGATGTTCCCTCTATCAGTCTCTATGCCTTGAGCTGCCCGTGCAGCTCCTGACTAGTCCAGGAGATGGGCCCAGGAGTTTAAGGGATGCTGTGACCAGGATCCCACTGGCACTTGGATCAGTAGGATCCTGAGAAGGGGAAGATGGAACAAGGTAGCCCTGGGGCCCTCAGATCCCCCAGAGGCCCCAAGACCTTGGCCCCATGAGCCCCAAGGCCCTTACCTCCATGAGTGCAGGCTCCCAGAAGGTTGACAATGTTCTCATGCTGGCCCAGGTGGCTCATGATCTTCAGCTCAGACATGAGGGCCTCCTTCTCATCAGCATGGGCCGTGGCTGGGAGAAGGAACCACAGGTCCCACAGACGGGGAGAGGGCAGGACACAGAGCACCACACAGATACATGGGGACCAAATGCAAAGACCCAGGGGAGCAAGCAGGGCATACCCCGAGACCCGGAGTGGCCAGAAGCCAAAAGAAGAAGGAAAAATGCAGACACACAGATGACAGAGAGAGAGAAGAGGGATGGGCCTGTCACTGAGCTGGTCTTCAGGTGACAGGAAGCCAAACTGTGGCCAAGCCACGGTCCTAGGTGACCTCTCTGCACCCACAGCCTTTTTGGAACTCAGTCAGAAGCCCCTTCACAACTAAAGGGTGACCCAGACCTTCTTGGAGGCAGGAGTCAGAGGGCGCCTGGAGCTCACAAGAAAACTCAAGTCCTCACCCCTGAGCTCTATCCCCCAGGCTTCAACAGGTTGAAATGTGGGCGATGCCTCTTGTGACACCAGGGCCAGTCCACCCCCAGCATCTACCACCCCCCATCCCTTCCCTCATCCCCTCCCATCACTCACACTTCAGCATCTTCACAGCCACCTTCAGGACAGCATCCTCCTTGCCCAGACCAAAGGCCGTGGCCTCCACCACCTTCCCAAAGGCGCCAGCTCCGAGGGTCTTACCTGCCACGCACACAGGTCCCTTAGGTCCCAGGGCACCAAAGGGCCTCTGTCCAAAGGCCCACAGGCCCCCTGCAACCCCCATAGGCCCTGTGATAGGAAGGTGTGGGGTGCTGAGCTGCCGTCTCACCAAACTGCAGGTTGTTCCGGGGGAACTCCCACTTCTCATTGTAAGGCAGCTGCGTGGGGTCAATGAAAGTATAACTGTTGCCCTCATAGCTCTCGATGATCTTCCAGCGGACCTGGTACTTGGGCTTCTGCAGAAGAGGAAGGGAGCACATGGCAGTCGGGGCTGGCAGGCAGTTCGTGGACCTCATCTCCGACCCCTAAGAGCAGGGGTGTGGGCAGTCCCGAGGCACCCAGTGGGAGAAGGCAGGGCGAGGCCTGCTCTGGGCTGAGAGAGGACATGAGAGCATGTTCCTTCTTGACTCTGCCTTCTTGTGTGACCTTCCCTTCTCCAAGCCTCAGTTTCCCTATTTGTGTATTGAAGACCTTGGACAGGACAACCTCTGAGGGCCTTGATATCTCTGATAATCTGATAATTCCTGAGCCAGGAGGGAGGGTGGGACTTGAGATCTTATCCATCCATTCATCTGTCCATCCATCTACCCACCCACCCTCCCATCCAAATATATATATTTTTTAATTGTGGTAAAACATACATAAAATTTATCATCTCAACCATTTTTAAGTGTATGGTTCAGTAGTATTAAGTAAATTACATTTTACATTGTTGTACAACCAATTTCCAGAGCTCTTTTCATCTTGCAAAACTGAAACTCTGTTCCCGTTAAAGAGCAACTCCCCTTTGCCTCCTCCAGCCCCTGGCAACCATGATTCTGCTTTCTGTCTCTGTGAATTGTACTGCTCTAGGCACTGCATCTCAGTGGACTCACACAGCATGTGTCTGTTGGGATTGTCTTATTTCACCCAGCATAATGTCTTCAGGGTTCATCCATGTTGCAGCATAGATCAGAATTCCTTTCCTTTTTAAGGCTGAATAATAGTAGCCCATCCACATACTTTCTTGAGTGTCTATTTGTGTCAGGCACCGCTGATTCAAAGTTGAACAGGACAAAGTCCCTGCCCCTCCATGGAGTTTGCATTCTAGTGGCTGAGAGAGGCATTAAACGCAAATAAATACATATGTAGGAAATTCTCAAGTGGTGCTACGAAGAAGATAAAGTCAGGGAAGGGCCCCTAAAGAACCCGCCATGTGACCATCAGAGGAAGAATTTTCCAGGAACTGTGCATGGAAATACTGTATACTTGACATGGGAACGATCCTGCCAAGTTTGAGCTACAGGAAGGCAGCCATCATGACTTGAGGGAAGTAGGGGGGAAGGTTCCAGAAGCAGGAAGGTCTTGAGGGCTATGATAAGGTAAGTGGGTTCCCTTCTGGGATTTTTTTTTCCAAGACAGGATCTCTGTCACCCAGGCTGGCATGCAGTGAGGCAGTCTTGGCTCACTACAGCCTTGACCCCCGAGGTTCAAGCAATCCTCCCACCTCAGTCTCCCAAGCAGCCGGGACTACAAGCGTGTGGCACCACACCTGGCTAATTTGTGTAGAGACGGGGCTTTGTCGCAGCCTAGGCTGGTCTTGAACTCCTGAGCTCAAGCAGTTTGCCTGCCTCGGCCTCTCCAAGTGCTAGGATTACAGGCGTGAGCTACTACACCTGGCCAAGCAGCAAGAGACCCTGAGAGTTTGACACAGGTGAGTCACCATCTGACTTTTTTGAGACAGGATCTTGCTCCTTCACCCATGCCGGAGTGCAGTGGCACGATCATAGCTCACTAAGCTCAAACTCCTGGACTCAAGCAATCCTTCTGCCTAGGCCTCTCAAAGGGCTGGGATTATAGGTGTTAGCCATCGCACCCAGCCTTGTCTTTACCTTGTTGAGAGAGAGAGAGAGACAGACCCTGCCCACTAGATAGATTCGGGAGGACCAGGACCTTTGGAAAGACCCGATTTCCTTCCTTAGGCTCTCCATGCTGTTACCACCCAGCCAGGGGAGGCACAGCCCTAGGATGTGGGGAGGAGGAATGGCTGCCCCTGTTTCTTGCCTAGAGGGCAGCTACTGAGGGGGAGCACCATGCTAAGGGTTACCCATGAGAAGTGCTGATGGAAGACCAAGTTGAGGGAGAAAGTGGAAGCTGGGCTGGGGCGGTGGAGGACACTGAGGCCTTGGGTCAGCAGAGCAACTCTTTCCGGCCAGGCCTTGAGGATGGGACCAGCTTGGCTGTGCCTGCAGCTGGGCTCCTTCCCTGGGCACCCGAGTTAGAAGCTTAAAGGAAGTGTGGGCCGGTGCTGGGGAGGAGGCTGGCCTTTAGCTGCGAGTCGTGGTTGAGAGAAAAGATTCCAGTCATGTCCTTTGCAGCAACATGGTGCAGCTGAAGGCCATTATCCTAAGCAAACTAACACAGGAACAGAAAACCTACATACCACATGTTCTGACTTATAAGTGGGGGCTAAATATTGAGTACGCATGGGCATAAAGATGGCACCAACAGACACTGGGGGCTACTAAAGCAGGGAGGGTGGGAGTAGGTGAGGGTTGGAAAACTATGGGTACTATGCTCAGTACCAGGTGATGGCATCCATATCCCAAAACTCAGCATCACGAAACATACCCATGCAGCAAACCTGCACATCTACCCCCGAATCAAAAATAAAATGTTGACATTTTTAAAGAGAGAGAGACGGAGAAAGATTCCAGCTAACCGTCAGGAAGAACTTCTAGCTGGTAGTTAGGGAGAAAAGACTGCAATTAGAAATGAGGAACTAACTTCCGGGCTCTGATTCAGGAGGGTGGACTGCAGATGAACTTCAGAGCCTCTGTGGTGTAGCTTGGGAGAGAGGCTGAAATGGGACACAGGGCGAAGAACTTCCCAAGCCTCCGAGGATCCAAATCCTGCCCGTGGGCACCTTCCCAGCCCAAAAGACAGCCACAGGGCGAGGAGGGGATTCTTCAGCCTCTCCCGGCCACTTCCATCTCTAGGAGCCTCTGTGGCCAAGACTGTTTTTTCTCCTCACCACTTCTTGTTCCTCTGTCCCTCTGCAGCTGGGCTGAGTCAGCCCCTCCCTGTCCCCAGCTGGGCAGGGGGCACTGTTGAAAGGGAGGGGATCAAGGAGGAAGAGGTTTGGCTGGATTCTCAGATCTCTGAATCCTAGGCTCGTATTCCTGGAAGCAGACCAAGCTGCCTTCCGCCTGCCTCCAGAACCCTCCTCTGCCCCTGCTGGGCCTGTAAACCTCCTAGGGCACCTGTGCCATCCCTGGAAAGGGCTCATGGGCGTCTACCCAGAGGCAGCCTCTCTTCCAAAGAACTATGAGTGAGATCAAGAGGTGGGGATGGGCCAGGCTTCCTGAGAAGGGTGGACGTGATTGTCATGATGGCAGCGAGTTCTTCCTGAGCTCTGCCTGGGAGTGGGGCGCTGGGCTAGATACTTGAAGCACATCACCCCATTGATCCCTTGCAATGGGCCTAAGCTCCAGGTCCACCCCGACTTCCTCCCTTCCTCCCCACCAAAGGGGGCATGGAGACCAAGTCCCAGTCCCCTCCCCATCTAGGCCTGCTGGTTCTGGGTGGGTGGATGTTCTCCATCCCAGGAAGGTGGCGATCTGAACAATTCCCAGTGGAATCTTTGGGGACCCTCCTGTCCCTTCTCAGAGCTCAGTTCCAGCTCCCAGGATCGTGGTCCCTCCAGCGGCCTCCCCGGACCCTCGCTTCTCTGCTGCCTCAGCCATTTCCCTGTGTGCCTCCTCCTCCAGGGGAGCCTGCTGACTCCTGCCCTTTTCTCTTCCCCCACAGCCCCCCTTGTGGTCACTCCGGGGGACAGAAAGGTGATGACTCAGCCCTGAGGCAGAACAAACCCTCCCTACAGGCCACTTCTTTCCCCAGGCCTGGGCAATGAGGAGAGGCTGGGCTGAGTCCCCAGTGAAGGAGCAAGGCTCCAAACCTCATGGAGCAAGGCAGAGGAGGATGGGAGGGCAGGCACTGAGGCAGGGGCATGACCATCTGACCCCTCAAAGTCTGGTCCCACGGGTGGACACCTCAGCCTGGAGCTAAAGGGCCTGTGAATGGGTATAGGGGAGGAGGGTAGCTGCAAGTCTTCTCGAGGCCTTGCATGGGCTCCAGGGGCAGCTGAATTTCCTGGACAGGAAGTGTGGAGGTGACATGTTCCAAAAATGGTCCCGTAGAGAGAAGATACAGAGTTCCTAAACCACAGCCAAGGGGGCTGGCCAGCCCAAGGCAGAAAGGGCTGCAGGGGGCCCTAGGCCCTTCTCTGGAATCTCTGCATGGCTGTCCTGGCAGCTCTGTGGACACTGAGGCAGTTTTCAGTTCCATGTAAGGAAGAACTTTGCAAAAACTGGAGCTGCTCAGAGAAGGAACGGGTGGCCCCAAGGGTGAGTAAGGTCCTGTCCCTGGAGGTGGGTGGGTTGGGCCAAACAACTGCTTTGGGTATGTGTCAAGGAGATGATGCCCAACCTCAGACCTCCCCCTCCCTTCCACCATCCCAAGATGCATGAGCTAACTCTGGTTCCCCAACGAACTTCCTCCTGGGACAAAAGTGTGCAGCTCCTATCACGGAGACTGTCTGCGTCCAGCACCCCACTCAGTCCTCTATGTGCGTTGTGGTATGGGATCCCTCACAACAGGCTGTTAATGATCCCATTTTACAAATGGAGAAGAAACTTAGACACACCAACTTTCCCATCATCCCATAGCCAGAACTTGGCAGAGGCAGTATTTAGACCCAGATTCACTGAAGTCCAAGTTTCTGGTTCTTAAAGTAGACCACCAGTGGGCTCTCGGCTTGTCAGAGGAGGAGGGGTTGTTAAAGAGCACCCAGACCCATGGTACAAGAGGGGAAACTAAGGCCCAGAGAGGATAGCGAGTCAACCGAGGTTACATGGCAAAACAGTGTCAGAGCTGGACCTAGATCCCGAGGTCTTGACCGGGGATGCCCTCAGAGCAGCCTTCTCATGCTGGGTGCTGGCAGGAGTAGAGAGCCCGATCCATGTGCCCCTAGGGCTCCCCCAACATGCCTCCCACCCTGCCCACTTCAAGCCTTCTTCTCACAAAAGCCCCAGGGAGGTGTGGGGAAGAAAAGGTAGCCAAGGGGACACAAGATGGGTCATTCAGCCCCTGATCACAGCACTCCCTTGTTCAAACCCACTGACGGCCTTGGACTGACAGGGTAGGGTCCAACCCTTCAGACCCCCAACCCCACCCTGGTCTTCCCCTTGCCTGCCCCTCTGCACACTCTGCCCTCTCCCCCAGAGATACCCTTTCCCTGAGTCTCATCTCCCCTGCTGCATCCCTCATCCTCCAAAGTCCGTCCCACCAATGCCAAGCCACCTCCTCCAGGCAGTCTCCCTTACCCACCAGCCTGAAAAGTGCCTCCACTTCTGACCTCCCACAGCCCTCTGGCCTGGTCCTCTCAGCTTCTGATCACATTGCACATGGTCTTTGTGTGGTCGGGCAGGCGGTGGAGGCCATGGGCTCTAGGGACAGAAGCCCCTGGGGCCCAGTGCCAATCATATCCCCCAGCCCCTTGGGGGGTTTCTTAACCTTGCTGAGCCTCAGCTTCCTGATGGGTAAGATACTGACTAGTATACTTCCTGCCTCCAGCTTCTTGTGAGGGTAAAATAAGATGAGTCAATGTTTCATGTAATGATTGGGACATGCTTTGGAGTGAGTCCCCCACTCAGGGTTAAAAACCAGACTCTGCCTTTGACCAGCTGTAGACAAGGACAACTGTCCCAACCTCTCAGAACCTCAGTTTACAATTCTGTAAAATGGGCTAATGCTAGCTGCATACAATGGTTGCTGAGGGCATTAAATGAGATGACGCAGGTAACATGCTACAGAAAAATACCCCTCAAATCACTATCATATACTGAGCAGGCAGTGACAGGGAGCATACTACCTGTGCAACATGCACTAAATGGCAGCTTCGACTAATAGGGCAGTAACATGAAATAATGAAGAGGATGGCCACAGGCTCTCGCCTTCACTAGACCATGTGCTACTTAGGGCAGGGCTCAGACCTGGCCCAGGGGACACCACCCTTGTATGTCCATTTCCTCTGTCCCGTGCTGGGTGCCAGGATACCCCCGGGCTGAGAGAATCCCAGGTCTAGGCTGCCCCGGAATGCCGTTCCTCTCCTCATAGCCTCTCCTCACTCTATAATCCATGCCCTTGCTTTCATGCCTTTTTTTTTTTGAGCTGGGATCTGGCTGTATCACCCAGGCTGGTCCCTAACTCCTGGCCTCAAGTGATCCCCCTGCCTCAACCTCCCAAGTAGCTGGGATTACAGGTGTGCCCTTGCTTTCATGGCTATTTGATTAGCACCTGTCTCTCGCACTAGACAGTAAACACTATGAAGGCAGAGCTTCAGAGGCCACCCAGCAACTGGCTCATGTTGGCATACAGTAGGCACCCACTAAAGAGCTGTTAGCTGACTGACTGACTGACAGGAGGAGGAAGGGTGAATCCATGCAGCCTGGGGGTACTGTCCAAATCTGGCTCACTCAGACACCTGGCAGCCCCACTCCGCTCCGGCTCACCTGCTTATACTTGTACAATAGCAGCAGGAGCAGCAGCAGCAGCAAGGCCATGACGGACATGCAGGCGACCACCACCGGTGTGAAGAGGAACTCATCCGGGGGATGCGTGCGGGCTCCTGGAAGGCATGAAGCAAAGCAGTGAGCAGGCAGGGGCGCCTCTGAGCCCCCTCCCTGATGAGGTCAGGCCTGCACACTGCTTGTCACACAGTGGGTGCTCAATAAATGCTTGTTGACTGAATGAAGCGTCCCCCACTGGAAGCCTCTGGGGCCTCTCCTGCAGACCCTCCCCAAGAGAGGAAGAGGACGGCCTCTCCAGCTCTGCTCACGTCCACCCCAAACCCTGTCCGGAGTCACAGCCTCCTGTTGCTGGGAGTAGGGAGGCTCTGGGGTCATGCAGTCTCACCCTCTGCCAGTGTAAGAAACCTCTCTGCAGGAGCCTGGCCTGGTGCCCAGCCATGGCTTGCGTGCATACCCTCAGTGACGGAAGATGATGAGCGCACTACACCTCCAGGAAGCTCGGTCAGAAAGGCCTTCTGGAGGTCACACTGCAACCTTCCTCTCCTGCATTTCCCCTGCAGCTTCCCCGCATGCCCTTTGGAATCACACAGCCCTTCTGAGGGTCTAGCAAGCCAGGCTTGTGGTCCCAGGCTCTCCTCTTCCCTGGATCTATAATCCTAGTTCTTGTGATGTTTTGGAGGACATAATTTCCACTTCCTTACTCAGATCAATAACTTAGGTCTGCAGTCAAATTTCACCTGTGCCACTTAGGAGGTGCGTGACATTGAGCCTAGGGAAAATTGTATTTATTTCCTAGGTTTGTAGGAGTTAATCGAGATAATCCCTGTAAAGAGCTTAACACAGTGCCTGGCGCAGCAGAAGCCTTCAACAAAATGTTGGCTTTATTATAATATACAACCTCCAGCAGTGAGACCCAGAGTGGCCACAGGCACCTGCATGCAGTTGGACCCCGGTAGCAGTTGTCCAAGGTCAGCAGCTGGGGACACGAGTGACCACCTCTGAGCCAGGCAGAGGCCAGAGTCTGGCACACAGTGGGTACCAGAGCCTAGCTGTCAAAAGCCTGAGGATGCTGTGGGCCTCTGAGAACCACAGAACTAACTGGTGAGGAGCCTTCGTGTAAAGCAGAGAGGGGCAGCCTGTGTTGTGCACAGGGCCGGGCATCATTCCCCGGAGCAGCCTCTTGCACAGCAACCTCAGATGGATAGACTGTGTCTGGAGCAAGAGGGGAGAGTTGGAGAAGGCCGTCGTGAGCTGGCCCTGAGCTGGAGATGAACTGTTTCCTTGCTCATTGCCTGCTTCCTTGCTCATTGCCTGCCTCCCTCATCAGACTCTAAGCTCTGGGGAGGCACTGCTTCCTTGCATAGGGCACGTCCCTGGCACATGGCGCATAATGCCTGCACATCCTTGTGAATTAATGCATGAGTTAGAGTGCAGGGATAAGAGTGGGGGCCAGTTTCTTCAGGCTGCTTTCTCTCCGCTTTCGCAGAGACTGCTCCATCCTACTGCTTCAGGAGACCTGCCGGGCAGGAGGGGCTTGGATTGGCCCAGAGAGGTAGATCTTGGTATTGCTAGGATCTGCTCCAAAGGTGGATCTGACCCCAGCTCCCTCGGCAGGGTGGGTTGGGGGTGGGGTGGGCAGTTTCCAGGACCGACTCCTGTCTCCACCTAAAGGAGCCGGGGTGGGGTAGGGGGTGCGAAGGCTCCCGCTCACCTGCAGAGATGGGTATGAAGGCCCAGGAGCCACTCCCCACGCTGTTGTGGGCCCTGCACTCATAGGTTTGGTTGTGCTCTAAGGTCTCAGCGGTCAGCAGGCTCTGCACGGTCACCTTCTGGAAGGGCTCCTGGCTCAGGACCTCAGGGTGTGGGTCATCCCAGACCTGCAGCACTTGGGCCTCATCGCACCTGGGAAAAGCAGATTGTGGCTCAGAGCTTCAGGGTTCCCAGTGCCAGCATGTCCCTCCCACTCACAGGGTGCCCAGCCCCTGAGCCCAGGTGAGGGAGGTAAGTGGAGCCCACTTACCTATCAGTGTGGCCAGCGCACTGCAGCCATGTCACGTTGGGCTGGGGGTACCCAGAGGCAGCACACAAAAGGGTGCCAGAGCCATTGATGGAGGTCCATAGGACACTTACCTCTGGGGGGTCTGAGGAAGAGACGAGGAGGCCCCAAGTCACATTCTCCCCGCCACCTCCCAACCTCCCAGTCAGTACCTCCTTCCCTGTGCCCTGCCCCCATCAACCCCATCCCTCCAGGCAGTCCCAGGGACTCCACCCCAGGCGGCGCTCCGCCCCAGCACTCACATCGAAGGGTGAGCTCAAACGTCAGAGCCCTCCAGCCTCCTGGGTTTCTGGCCAGGAAGGAGTAGCGGCCAGCCTCAGAGGGCTTCAGGCGGGGCAGAGAGAGGGTGAAGGTGTGCCTGCAGGAGAGAATCAGGTGGTCTTGGTGAGCCCCAGCCTAGTATGGCCCCTACAGGATTGCAGTCAGATAACAGCCTTAAAGGGGTTTATTTTAGTTTTGGTAAAATATCCAGGGCCCAATGGCCTTGGGTAAGCGAGGTACTCAGGCAGGGTGCCATTGAGACATGCAAAAACCATCAATCCTATTTCCTCAGTTGGTTTTCTTATCTGAAAGTGTTTTTTTCCTGAGGTTTAATAGCGGTGATGTCTTCATGATGCTGGGAGGCATATCACAGGTCCCCTACGTTGACCACACTGTCACTGAACTAAGCTTTCATGAAAGCTGCAATCCCTGCTAAAAATCCCTGAAGTGCCAACCTTGCCAAGAGGGACTGAGAAAAAGACAAGAGGCAGGATGTAGGGCGCTGGGTTCTAAGCCATGTTGCTGCAGAGACTGGGGTTCAAGTCCTGGTGCTGCCGTTTCTTGGCTGTGTGACCTTAGACAAGTACTTAATCTCTCTGATCCCTCATTTCCTTTGCTGTGAGTGATATCGATGGTAATTAATTAACAGGCTTGGCCTGAGGATTAAAGGGATATGTATTTAGGGTGCTTGACACAAAATTTGACTCTTTGTGGGCATTCAATTTAATGGTACCGTTTATTACAGAAAAGGCTCGGGAGCGAAAACTGACAACAAAAATCATCTTTGGCTGATTCTGGGAAATTTTTTGTTTTATTCTTTATCTCTATTTTACAATTTGTCCACAATGAACATGTGTTGTTTAGGTAATAAATACGTTTTTTAAAAAGTCCCAGTTCACTGTCAAAATAAATAAAATTTTAAAAATTATAGCAAATGGCCAGTTCTTGCTTGGGAAATGTCTGCAGCTACTACTGGACTAAAATCCATGGTATTCAGAGAGCAGTCTCATCCAGCCAGACCCTGGGCATATAGAAGCCCTCTGTCCAGGTCAGTTCTTGAGATAACCTCCACCCCTTTAACTAAAAAGAACTGGACTTTTTTGGATGATTGAAAGTCACCATTATGAACACACCCACCACATGAACTAAAATTCTGTGGCTGTTTGGAGTCCGGGCTTGTCTGCCCTTATGCTGAAAGGGCCCAGACTACTGTGTTTTAGGGGATCTCGTGTTCCTTTCCTCAATGCCTCTGTGGCTTATGGACCCATTAAACCCATCCATGGACCAGCCCCCTCCAAAGGGCGTACAGATTCCAAATTCACAACTTCTGCTTTAAATGAGAGGAAGACAGAGACCTGGCCAGAAAGGACCAGAAGGGAACTGAGAGGAGGAAGGTGAGGACAAGAAAACATCCTTGTTGCTTCTGACAATTGGCAAGCAAGATTCTGGGAATCAGTGAGGTTTGTGCTTCCGGAGCTAGAACCAGAATCCCAAAGAGTTGTGGAGTTAGTCTAAGGGATCCACACAGGGATGACAAACAGATCTCTCACGAGCCAACTATGCTGGAAATAGTGCCTGGGGCCTGTGTTGAGGAGGACTCTGAGGCCACATCTACGCTCTGCAGAAGAGAGTTGCAGAAAAATGAATGAGAGTGCGTGTGGCATGCACACCACACATTCACTACCCTTAATCAGGCTCTACTGTCTCATTCTGAAAGGGCAGGGTATGAATGATTATTTTAGGCCAGGCACGATGGCTCACACCTGTAATCCCAGCACCTTGGGAGGCCGAGGCAGGCTGATCACCTGAGGTCAGGAGTTGGAGACCAGCCTGGCCAACATGGTGAAACCCTGTCTCTACTAAAAATACAAAAATTAGCCGGGTATGGTGGTGGGCATCTGTAATCCCAGCTGCTTGGGAGGCTGAGGCAGGAGAATCACTTGAACCCGGGAGGCTGAGGTTACAGTGAGCCGCATGAATGAAGTGCATGAAGATTGCACTTCATGGGAAGAGTTTTGAGCTTACGGAGAAGAGCAGCCATTGAGAAATTCTCGGGGCTGGGTTAATACACTCCTTTAAAGAACATCTCATGTATCTGTGATTATGTGATGTTAATTCCCTCTTCCCCTCCCTCCAAGCCTGTGTATGTGGCAGATAACTTGGGCAGTCATTATCAAGAGGGTGTCTGTGAGTGGGGCTGTTTTCTGCATTTAGATTGGCCCCAAGAGAGGAAAATGAATGAGACTGAGGGTTCTTGAGGGGCCATGAGAATGCACACTCCCAAGAAATGGTAGAACCCTTGGGTGGGGCGTTGACTATCCCAAGGATGTGGGATGGAGAGGTAAGTCAATTTCATCCGGATCTCAAACACAGATAACCAATATTGGGATTCCATGAAATCAGGGAAAGTGAAGCCCAGAAAGGGACAGGGACTTGCTCAAGGTCATACAGCAAGGTTGGGACATGAGCCAAGTGTCCTGATTCTTGCTGAAGCATCCCCCATCTGGCTATAGGGCTGTGTAGATGGGAACTGATAAGTGGTACCTGTATGTGTCCTTGGTGGTAGCATTAGCAAGCTTAGGCTCAGGCTGGTGATCAGAAAAGGGTCCCAGGTAGGTCCAGTTAAAACCTTGCAGGCCTGGGTAGGCTTCCACCATGACTTTGAGGTTGAGCCCCTCCCCCACGGTCACCTCCTGGATGAGGTTCTGCTCAGAGCTCAAGTCCAAGTAGGCACTCTCTGGAAAGCAGAACACACAAGCATCTGGCATTAGTGGGAAGATGTCCTGGTTTATTTGTCCATTTTGTCATCCACCCATTGATCCAGTCCCTGAGCAGCTATGTCACAGGTATACAGTCCTCACCACCACCCAAGACAGGTCCTCTAACACCCCTCTTCTCACCACCCCCTTCAGAATCGCTGGATCAAAACTTTTCTCACTGAGGCCCTAGGAGAACCTGGGCAAATTCCTATCCCCATTTGTGCCTCCATCTCCTTATTTGTGTAATGAAGAGATTGAATACAATCTGTGATTTTCCAGGTTTTTGAAAAATTTTTGGCAGCAAGAAAAAATACACATGTGTGCATGCACACACACACACACACAATTTCACATGTCCTCATCTATTTCCCTTTCTTCTGGTCATAAGTCAGTCAATGCAGCTTCCAAATATAGCTCTGGAGTAGGTGTGTAACCCAGGCCAGCCAGTGAGGGTACTCTGTCCCCTCTGGCCCAGTGATTGGTTTGGGGTACCATGAGTCCATAACACTCAATTCCATGATTTTTGTTAAGACCCTGGGAAAAGAGAAGCCCTTATTTTACTGGTATTGCTAGGTCAGATACTACAAGGCAGACAGTCAGAGTCCTACAAGGGGAAAGCCTTCTGGGGGCTAGGCCCAAAAGGAAAAAGCAGAGCTGAGAGTTGGGGAGCCATAGATTCTTTCCAGCATCAGCTGAACACCTGGATCCAAGTGTTCCTGAAGCTGATATCCATGAGCTTTTTAGCTATAAGGAAAAAAAAATCCCTTTAATTAGGCCAGTTTGAGTTGATTTCTGTTACTTGTATCTGAAAGAGTCCTGACTAGTTTCTCTTTTTTTTTTTTTTTTTTTTTTGAGACAGAGTCTCACTCTGTTGTCCAGGCTGGAGTGCAGTGGCACAGTCTCAGCTTACTGCAACCTCTGCCTCCCAGGTTAAAGCGATTCTCCTGCCTCAGCCTCCTGAGTAGCTGGGACTACAGGTTCCTGCCACCATGCCCAGCTACTAACTAGTTTCTCCTAATGAAATTTTGCACAGCTTGTAATCCAGCTGCTCTTGTTGAATCTCAGGCAAAGGAATTGTGGCAAGAACCCCAATTCACTCAGCCTCTCCGTGCCTGTCATGGTAGCCCCTGACATGCCTTCTTAAAACCTCAGGGCTCTGCCACAAGCCCTAGACTAGATGATTTCTAAGAGCTCCTCTCCTTACTCTATTCTGTCTAAAAATCTGAAATTCACCCTTCTACACTGACATATGTCTACTCAAAAGCCCCCTATGGCATCCCGTTGCCTCCATTATTCAGCTTGGCATTCAAAGCTCTCCTCAATCAAATCAGGTCTCACTGTGCTCATCCAGCCCCTTTCCCTCTTCCTTCCTACACACACACACACACACACACAAACACACACTCAACGCTCCACCCATCTGGGTCTCCTAACATCCCTGAACACACCACAGTCATTCCAACCTTGGAGGTTTTGCTCAAGCCATTTCCTCCACCAGGAATTCCATCCTCCTCCTTTTCATTATAGAGGCCCCTTTATCCTTTAAGACTCACCCCCATGAGGGAGTCTCTACTCAGTGCTCCAGGACGCACGAACCTCTCACTCCACTGGCCTTTTGCTGCCCTTCCAGACTACACACTCATTAGGCACCACATCTGCACTGCTTCATGCGTCTGGTTCTCCCTCCAGGTAGCTTTCTTCTCTCTCCAACTAGTCTGTGAGCTTTTGGGGGCAAGGCTTTTCTCTTCTTCTCTGTCTCTCTCAGCAGTCCATCTATTATTCATCCATTCATTCATCCATTCATCCATCCAAACACCAACACTTCCTGCTACCTTCACCATTGCCACTCTAGTCCACCCACCATCAGCTCCAGCCTGGACCACTGCGGTAGCCTCCTCCTTCATCTCCCTGCTTCCATCCTTGTCTCCCTACAGACAGTACTCAACACCCAAGAAAGCTCTGTTAATTCTTGTTACATCCAACCCCACCATATCACTCATCTGCTCAAACCCTCCCACAGTTCCCCATCTCTCTCAGGAGAAAAAGCCCAAGTTTTTACAGTGGCCTCCAAGGCCCTGTGGGATCTGCCACCTCCCCACTTTAACTCTCTGACCTCATCTGAGACCACATTTTTTCTCGCTGTCTCCCCGCAGCCACACTGGCCCACTTGTCCCCTGAACACGGCAAGCACAATCCTGCCACAGGATGGAACTCCCTTCTCCAAATATGGCCACATGGCTTGCTCCTTCACCAAGTTAAGTCTTTGCTCAAATACCAGCTTTCCAGTGAGATCTTCCTTGGTGACCACCCAATCTGAAGCTGCAAATGCTACATCATTTGTTTTTTAATAATTTACTTGGCTCATTGCCTACCCATTCCCAGCTAGATCACCCACTTCATGAGGTCAGGGGTTGTTGTATCTGTTTCATTTTTTTTTTTTTTTTTTTTTTGCAGCTGTATCCTCGATGTCTAGAACAGTGTTTGGCCCAAAGTGTGAATGAACATAAACACTTATTGAGTGACGACTGTATGCCTGTACTAGAAAGCAGACAGGATTAGAAGCCATAACTGAAGGACAATTCTTGTGCTTTTGCTCTTCCTTCCCCTTTACCCTGCCAAAGCCCCCAGTGCATAATGGGGTCCACAACAGAGCTCACAATCTACTGCAAGTCATGCATGTATTCTAGGGTAGCAATGCTCATGATTCTCATGCTCCTCGCCATCTCTGTCTCCCATAACATTCAACACATGAGGCACAGCCAGACCTAAAGGCCTCAGAGCCTGCTCCCACTCTGATGAGCTCCTGCCTTGCTTCAGGGTCCGAGTCCAGTGACTGCCACTGCCTGCACCCAATCACCATAGCCAGAGACCTGGAGGTCATCCTTAGCTCCTTTCTCTTCCTCATCCCTACATCTTAGACTCTTCCACACACCACTGGCCATCTTCAGCCTATTCTCCAGCCTCCAGGCTCCCACCCAACCCACATGGTACCAGACTGAGCCTTCTCAGATACTATCTTCTAGTGCATACTTGGACAGCATTTCCTGTGTCAGACCCTGTTCTAAGTACTATCTATCTATCTATCTATCTATCTATCTATCTATCTATCTATCTATCTATCTAATCTAATCTAATCTAATCTATCTTCTATCTATGAAGGCAGTTACTGTTAATATCTTCATTTTACAGGTAGGAAAACTGGGACACAGTGGGGTTAGCAACCTGCTAGTCGTTGGCAGACTCAGGTTGGAACACTGCCCTGGAGTGTGTACTCCTGACCACCACACAGTGCCTCCTCTGTGCAATCTGACCCCATCACTCTCCTCTTTACAATGAGCACCCAACAGGTTAAGATGCAGTTACTCTCTCACTTTAAGACACCTTTACCTCTGGCTTCTGCTGCCTCCTCTGCTCCCCTGTGGCCACTCCTCACACCACTCTACATCCGACCTGTTGTCAAGTTCTTTCAGTGTTCCAAATGATCTATGCGCTCTTTGCCTTTGAGTCTTGCATATGTTCCTCCCTCTGCCAGAAGCGCTGTTCCCCTTCCTTTCCCACCCTTCTGCCCAGCTAACCCAGCTTTCATTCTTCCCAGTTTAGAGGCCACCTTCTCCAAGCCTGGGTTGGGGGACTCCTCAGTGTTCCCAGGACACCCTGTGCTTCCCCCATAATCACTGGGCGATCATTGTCTTTTCATGTGTCCATAAAAGAATGCGTGAAAAAATGAACAACTGCAGTCCAGTAGGGAGCTACTGGACCCCAATCCCCACACAAAACAAAAAATGGCGCTAAGGTGTACCCAGTGCAGCCATACAATGTAAGAGCTCCAAGATGGGAGAGAGGTCCCAGGACAGGGTAAGGGAGAGCTCCTGGAGAGTGGCTCCTTAGCCAGGCCTTGGATAAACGAACTCCGGCAGAGATATCCTCAGCAGGTCTCCTTCCCTGACATCAGCTTCCTCCTCAAAACCCTTCTGCTCCCACTCCTGCAGAATCCCTACTGACCGTCCACCACCACCCTGATGCTTACCTACGACCCGGAAGAACATGGAGGTGGAGTGCTTGCCCTGCACGTTGCTGGCCACGCAGGAGTAGTTGCCGGCATGTTGGAAGTCTACTTGACCGAGGCTGAGGGTCAGGACTTTTTGGTAACGGTTATCGTGAAAGTCAGATCGCTGAGGGATTGCGAGCTGCAGCCAGAAGGAATGGAGATGTTATACCAAGGTAGTTTAGGGATTAGAGAGATCTGGGTTCCAATCCTCAGCCTTTAATTACTATCTACCTGTCCTCTGAGCCTGTTTCTTCACTTGTAAGATGGGGCTCCCTGCCCCCAAGACTATAGTGAGGAGTAAATGAGATACGCATGCATGTGGCTTAGGGCTGTGCCTGGAACATGGCAGGCACAGTGGGAAGGGAGGGGGCTCTTAGGGGCAGCCCAGCGTGATTCCCTCCTGGAATCCTCCCTCCCCCGCTCCCTGTCTCCCAAAGTCTTTCTGAAATAGCCGTTATATTCCTGGGCCTCAAAGGTGGCCTAGGAAACCCTTGCTAAATAGAAGTGAGCTCACCTCTGGGTTTTGTCTAAAGGCTGGGGCAAAGGCCATGTGTCAAGGGGACAGAGAACTACCTCCCCCACCCACCCCCACAAAGTTCAGCAGCACAAGCATGAGTCCTGGTTCTGCATCAGCTACTGACTGTGAGTGAGATCTCGGGCGAGTCTGTGCCCCTCCTGGAGTCTGAACTGTGCCTTCAGTTGAGACAGCCGGTTTGGAGTGGGGGGCCCACGACTCCACCATGTAAAACCTGGTGTGCTGGGAGGATGGCCAGACTTCACCCTGTGATCCGCAGGGACTGACCTTGGTGTTGTTGTGTTGAAGGAAGACATCAAAGTCAACATCAATGTTGCTGGCTGAGCACACGATCTGGGCAGCCTCCCCTCGAATCCGCACCAGCTCTGCAGGCACCAGTGTCAAGGCTGGGGGCCCTGGGATGACTGAGACCGGGGGAGAGATCCCTGAACACCCAGGTTCCCTGAATGTGATATAGCTGTTGCTCTCCTCCCTGCCATGGGCCAGGCCACACTGGCCAGGCTTCCCCCGCCACTGCCCCATCCCAAATCCTGGGAGGCAGCCTTGCTGCTTCTACTCCCCCGACTGCAAGTCCTGTCCTATATAGGCCTTGGAAAGTCTACTTTCTCCATCACCTCTACCCCTTCCCAGTCCCGTCACCATTCTCCACTCTGGACTTCTGCACCAGTCTCCTCAGAGGCCTCCGTGCCTCCCTCCGAGCCTCCTGCACCTGGACTCTTCACCAAAGTGACCTCTTACAAATATAAATGGGACCATGCCTCTCTCCTCTGTAAACATTAGGGGCTTCCCGTTACTCTCAGAAAAGAAGTCAAAGTCCTTTCCGTACCCCAACCTGTTTCTGATCGCCCTGACAACCCCACCCCTTGTTCACTGCATGCAGCCCCCTGCACCTCTTTCCTACCACAGGGCCTTTGCACTCACCTTTCCCTCCTAGAATGCCTTTCCTCCCACTCTTCAAATGGGAGGCTGTTCTCATCCTTCAGATCTTTAGCTCAAAAATTCCTCAGCGAGGCCTCTGTGACCAGCTGATATGAATTAGCCTCCCCGGCACCTCCACACCCTCCACTCCCCCAGCTTGGTTTCTTGCTCATCACGTTTGTATTTACTTTCTATTAAATAGTTAGACTGTAGTCGAATGTCAAATCCATGACAGGAATATTCCAGCAGCCGGCAAGATGCCTGATGCACAGTAGGCCTTAAGTTCATATTTATGCCCATTGCTGCTGTTGAAAGATAATCTAATCCAGATTCCTAAGGCCCAGGGATATGAAAGGACTCCCCCAAGGTCCCTGAGGGGATCAAGGCAGAGCTAGGGCCCAGGACCCTTGGCTCTTGGCCAACCCAGGGCTCTGCGGGATGAAGTGCCAGGAAAGAGCCCTAATGGCCTCCTCTGCCCACACGGCTGGGATCCTTTGACCTCCTGGGCAGGTTTAATGGCCCCAGGGGCATCGGGCTAGCTAGTTCACTCTGACCCTGGCCCTCATTACAGGGACTGATTGCTGTCTCAAGCCCAGGTCCTCAGCCTGGGGCCCTGCTTGCTCTCACCAGTCCTCCCAGAAACCAGAATCCCGCCTGCCATCCCAGCAGGGTGAGACTCCACCTCCACTGTTACCTGGCCACTGCAAGAGCCGTCACACGTGCCCACCATCTCCTCCCTACCTCTTGGCTCAGCATCCCTCCCCTTCACATGCCCAGCACCTGGCCTTAGGCAGGCCCCGAGTGGGAAATCCATGTCTGAGGCTGAGCTTCAGTCCTTTTTCCATACCTAGAACATTCAGAGCCTGTTCCCACCTCACCACTTGGTACTCACTGTCCCCCTGCTGAAGCAGATCTCTGCACAGCCACCTCCTTCGTGTCATTCAGATTCCAGCTCTAATAAAGTGTTTTATTCTCAGTGAGGCTTCCCCACCCGACACACTCTTATTCAGCTACCCTGTTGAATGTTTTTTTTGTGTGGCATGTGTAATGACCTGAGATGACCTTGCCCACTGAGTTATTTGCTCACATGTGGTTTGTCTCCCTGCCCCAACACCTTGTCAGTCCTGCCCCATGGATGATTGTGGAACCACTGAGGGGAAGAAGTGAAAGGAGGAGGACATCCCGCTACCCCCTATCACGCCCAGTCCCCAGCCACCACCCGTGTGGCTGCCAGCTCTCTGTCCCCGCTCTCTAGGCCTGGTTGCTGGTCCCCTTGTGCCCCACACACCTTTCTGCACTTTCAGCCGGATGCTGATGGACATCACCTTCCTGCCACCCATCAGGGCACTGCACTGATAGTCCTGGCCCTGAATGAATTTGGCCCTGTGGATGGTGAAGCCATGCCAGGGCGAGAAGGAGTAGTTGGTGTGGCGCAGGAGGGGCCGGCCACGCAGACGCACCAGCGAGACGCCTGCCTCCAGCACCGGGTCTGTGAGCAGGCAGGGCAGCAGTGCATCCTGGTCCTCAAACACCACCACCTCCTTTGCTAGCACGTTCCAGGGCCGGGCAGGATCTAGGGTAGAGAAGGGCACAGGGTTATAACTGCCCTTCCTCCACTGGGCCAAGGAGTACCTGGACATAGGTGACAGGGAAGTTCAGAGAGGCTGGTCATTCATCTGAGCTCACACCATGCCAGGACAGTTCAGTGGACGCTTCAGCGTAGGGACTCTAGAGTCAGATGCACCTGGGCTCCACTCTAGTCCCACTATGTGAGGCTGCGTGACCTTGGACAATCTCCCTGCACTTCTAGAAAATGCATCATCATAGACCCGCCTTGCAGGGTCATTGGGAGGACTGCATCACGTTAGAAGCTCTTCCAGGTCCTTGCTCATAGCCAGCACTCAGTAAATGCAGAGCTGAATTGTTACGATTGTTAATTTTAGGGCGCACTGTAGTGGGGCCTGCTGGGCCAGGCCTCTTGGGAGGAGGCTCAGACTCCTCACCTTTGACGTAGAGGTGGATGGCGGCGCTGCCTCCCAGGGGGTCTCCAGGCTCAGTGCAGCGATAGGTCCTTGTGTTTTGGAAGGTAGCGTTGTTGGTGGTGAGGACACTGCTGGGGCCATCGGAGTACAGGGTCCAGTGAGGTGATATGGGGCCATCCCATTCCACACTGCCATTGCCCACACATCGCAGGGTCACCGTTTCTCCCGGCTTCACGACCAACTCAGGGCCACTGGGCTCTATCACTGGGATTCCCTGACCTGGTGGGAGGGACAGCAGACAGAAGTGAGGTCTAAGATGCACCCCTTGGGCCGACCTGACTCTGAGATGGGTGGTAGCCTGGCAGGGATGGTGCTGTGCCGTCAAGGGACCACCTTGAATTAGCCCCTGCCCCCTGGTCATAACCCCCAACCTACTCAGGGTTAGACTGATGTCTCTGATGTTCAGGAGGCCCCTTCTCTGAGAAAGGGGGCTTGCAGCTTGCTCAGCCTCTCATTCAGGCCTCTGTCTCCCTGGGGTCCTCAGCCTCCTGCCTCAGTCTACCCTGCTGTGATGACATCTTTCTTCTCCCCAGGAATGAACTCTTTTAACCCTGTGTACAAAGTGGATGTATTTCTACCACCGAATGAAGAAAGAAGTGAATGGAATGTTCACAGCCAAGTCCTCTGACTTAATTCATATAGGAAAGAAAAAAAAGATGTAGGATCTTAGCCCGGCAGAGTTAGAGAGGTCCCAGGAATCTCCTGGTGTCCCCACTCCCACTGACGGACATCTGGTCTGCAGCACAGTGGGATGGGAGGTGCCGTGCCTCAGTTTCCCCACCTATAAAATAGGGATAAACGTCATACCCACTCATCGCTATGTTAGGCATTTTAAATGCATGGGAAGCCTTTAGAACATCACCTGTCACCAAATAAATAGTTCAGTAAGAGTTAGTCACTATGTTGTTTATTCCTAGTCTACACCCAGCAGCTTACCCCTGCACCCCCACACATCTGTGTTTACCGGGAAGCCAATCTCTTTTAAGGAAAATTTTCTTGAAGGAGAAAAGAGAACTTGAAACCCCTATCAGGCTGTCTGGGAAGAAGGCCCGTTGCCTCTGCAGCGTCAGCATTTTTCCAGGGCCTAAAATAGGGGCAAAGGAGGGAAGTGAGAGCTGATTCAAGCCTCCAAGGGGCTGCCAGGCGCCCCCCAGCCTGTATGGGCGGAAACACATTGTTGGCGTCAGGCTCAGCCCCCGGTTTCCGCTCAGCCTGTGGCCCTTCTACAGGGATGTTCTCACTTCTGCTTCCCCAGCCTCCTAGCCACTGCCCTCTCTCCAGGCAGGGAGAGGGAGTGCCACTTGCGGGGCAGCTGTGAGGCCGGGCTCTGACGCTGATCCATTGGCTGACCCTAGCCATCCAACTCCTCGCTCTGGCCCTTCCTATTCCCAGTGGTGGGGGCACAACGACAGGCCAGCCCCAAGGGCTTCGGGTGAATTCAGGGTTTCTCCGTCGTTCTCTGCAAACCCCCTTGAAATGGGAATTCCCCCTGCCCCACCATAGAGCCCAGAATTGGAAAGGTTTTCTCTCTCAAGTCCTTTTGGGATGGCTTAATTCATGTTTTGATTTTGTATTCAACAGAATGTACATCCCCTCTCCCCAAGACTCTGATCCGCACAAGGGACTGAGTGAATTGTGAACACAGCCAAGGCTGCCACCTGGGGTTGTAGCCTCCTATGCAGCGCAACCACCAGGAAGAGGGACAAATGTCATTTCTAGCAGCCTTTTAACAAATCTCAACAGAGCTGGGGCTACCCTATCACTGCGGCGGCAGTCTCGGGCCCCCAGGCGGGAGTTTTATAGCAGGAAACAGCTTGGAGTGTGGGCTCACACCAACTTGGGTTTGGAACTTGGTTCTTCCCTTGCCAGCTGGGTTAGCTGCTTAACCTCTTTGAGCCTCAGGCTATTCTTCTGTCTGATGGGAATAATCCCAGCTCCCACCCCAAAAACTTCAGCTGGGGGTTGAGTGAGATGATATATAGAACTGCTCCTGCCCTGGGCACCTGCTTTAATTGCTACATTTCTAATGTCCCTTCTGGGCCAACTCTGATTACTCAAGATTTTAACCTTGGATTCTGTGATTCCATTTGTTCCTTTTTTACACCTGCCTCACGCCTCACAGGGGGCTTTTCCCATCCCTTCCCTCAGCCTGTCTCTCTAGACCCTGCCTTGGCCTCCAGGAAATGTGGTCAGGGAGCGATGTCTGTCCTATTTTGTCCTATCCTATTGTCCCAGATATTCACACAGGATAAGGCTGATACCCACAGTTTCCGCAGCCAACTTCCCCTGCTGGCTTGGCTAGCAGGGAAGGAAGCCAGCTTGGTCCCCATCCTCCTTGGGGTGGGGGCATGGGCTATGAACATTAACTGAGGTCCCCTTCTGTGCCTGTCCATTCTTCCCCTCCTCATCTCCACTCCCCAATTCTCCCCATGCCCTACACCTCTCCACTAGCTCCCACTTGCCTGGAAGCCCCTCCATCGTCACTTCCAGAATGTATGCCAATCTCTACTCTTCTCTCCCAACACACACACACACACACACACACACACACACACACACACTGCACACCAAGGCTGGCTACAGCCCCTCCTCAGCCCAGGATCTCATCGCAGTGATGAAGAGCGAGCCCCCCTCTCTCTCTAGAGTCCTCCAGTACCATCCCCAGTCTCCTCACAGTGGCTTCTCATCTACTCACCATTGGTCTACTGGGCTGAAAACTTAGGTTTCCAGCCTCCCCATCTCTTCTTTCTCTTGGGACTGGACCCTGGACAACCATCTGGCCCCCTTCCCACACACCATGCCCCTGGGAAGGGAAAATGAAAACTCCAGACCCTAATTCACTCTGCCAAAAGGAAAAACTCAAGCTGAAAACTGAGTCATGCAAGAAGCTGCCTTGCCTTTTATTCCTAAGCTGATAGCGACAGATGAAAGGTAAAATATCCCACAGGCAGCTCCTCTATGCTCACTTTCCCTATGTAAAGAGCCAATTTACTGAACCGAGATAATTGACTGTTCCCCTACCTGCTACTTTTCTTTTGCAACATGTGGATTACCACAACGTCCCCTTTTTCCCTCCAGCCCACTTTCCCCTTTAAATGTTAAAGCCTTCAAATTCATCCAGAATGGCACAGACCACATAATATTTTTGTGACTCCATGTTTTTTTTTCTTGCCAGCATGTCCTTAACCTTGGCAAAATAAACTTCTACATCGATTGAGGCCAGGCATGGTGGCTCATACCTGTAATCCCAGCACTTTGGGAGGCCAAGGCAGGGGAATCGCTTGAGTTCAGGAGTTAGAGACCAGCATGGCCAACATAGTAAAACCCTGTCTCTACCAAAAATAAAAAAATTAGCCGGGCATGGTGGCAGGCACCAGTAATCACAGCTACTTGGGAATGGCAGAATCGCTTGAACCCGGGAGGCAGAGGTTGCAGTGAGCCAAGACTGTGCCACTGCACTCCAGCCTGGGCGACAGAGGACATTTCCATGTTGCATTTAAAAATGGTGCCTAAAAAAGGAGATGGAGTCTTGCTCTATTGCCCAGCCTGGAGTGCAGTGGCATGATCTTGGCTCACTGCAACCTCTGCCTCCCAGGTCCAAGTGATTCTCCTGCCTCAGCCTCCTGAGTAGCTGGAACTACAGGTGCCTGCCACCACGCTCGGCTAAGTTTTGTATTTTTTAGTAGAGAGGGGGTTTCACCATATTGGTGAGGCTGGTCTCAAACTCCTGACCTTGTGGTTTGCCCACCTCAGTCTCCCAGAGTGCTGGGATTACAGGTGTGAGCCACCATGCCTGGCCGCAAGACTCCATCTCAATAAAAGAATAAAATAATAATAATAAACGAATTGAGACCTGGCTCAGATACTTTTTAGTTTTTGCCCCACAGGCAGGTTCTGGGTGTAAGGATAGGACAAGGCAGTGAAATCAAACCTGTGGGACTCTCTGAGATGATGGGGGTGGTGGATACACTGTGTATGCATTTGTCAGACCTCACTGAACTTAAGAGCCTGTGCTTTCTACTGCATGTAAGTTACACTGCAAAATAAAAAGTCCAGGCCAGGCGCCGTGGCTCATGCCAGTAATCCCAACACTTTGGGAGGCCAAGGCAGGCAGATCACCTGAGGTTAGGAGTTTGAGACCAGCTTGGCCAACGTGGTGAAACCTCATCTCTACTAAAAATACAAAAATTAGCCAGGCATGATGGTGTGCCCCTGTAATCCCAGCTCAGGAGGCTGAGGCAGGAGAATTACTTGAACCCGGGAGGTAGAGGTTACAGTGAGCTGAGACTGTGCCACTGTACTCCAGCCTGGTGACAGAGAGAGACTCTGTCTCAGGGAAAAAAAAAAAAAACAAAAAACAAAGCCAAACACTCAAGCTCAGTGGGATTGCCTGGGCCAGAAAAGGATGGTCAGTGGGCCATCTCCTCATCGGGGACCAGAAGTGCCACAGCCCCAGGGTCCTCCTTTGAAGAGGCCAGGGTGAGGCTGTCCTTTCTCCCCTTCCATCCCCATCCTCTCCCAAGGTCCCTTCGAATAAGCAGGCAATAGAATAGAAATGTGTTTGTTGGGCCAACAAGCCGAGCACAGCAGCCCCTCACCTCTTGTCATGTTCCCTCCCAGATGGAAATTCTGCACAACTGCTGCTGCCTGGGGACCTCCTGAGACTTGGCAGCCTGTGTCTGGGAGGGCTCTGGCCCAGGAGACCCTCGCTGGCCTCTTCCCAATCCCTCCTCTAGCCCTATACCCCTTTCACCCCAAATTCCCCTCTCCTGAGCCCTGGGCCAGAGAGGCCAACCTCATCTCTCCCTCTGACCCCTTACACAAGCCACCCAAGGAAGAACCACCACCCCTATCAGGCCCTTCCAGGCCAGGTGTTGCATATAATCATCAAATCACAGGCTGGCAGAGCTGCCAGAGCCATCAGGGGCTCTCCAGGTCCTCCCAACTCAGCGTAGGTCTGGACCAGCAGTGCCGGCATCTCACCTCTCCCAGGAGCGTGTTGGATATGCAGAATCTCAGGTTGCACCTGAGACCGACCGAGTCTGAATCTGCATCGTAACAAGATCCTCAGGTAACTTGTATGCACAGGAAAGTATGAAAAACACTGCTCTGGTCTAATCTATTACTGTCCCCCTGCCCCCAATACCTGCAATTGAATAGAAGTGGACACTGAAGCCTCAAGAGTATCAGAGGCTTGTTCAGGACACACAGTGAGTGGATGGCGGAGCTGGGACGTATCCACAGCACCAGGTGGACCAGCTCCACCACACCCACCTCTTTTCACCCCACTACCTCTCCAAAGCAGATACCCACAAACCTGCAGTCCAGTGCTGGGGAGACTAAAACACAGCCTGGGGACACCCAGTGAGGGGTAAGAGCTAAATCCTTTCACAGGCGTCTTCTCTGTCACACCCCATCAAAGTCCCCCACCCCCCATTCTGCTCTTACCATGCCAAGCTGTGACCACCAGCAGGAGCAGCAGAACTCCCGGGCCCATGGCCTCAGTGGGGAAGCGGAAGGCAGGTGCAGGGCTGTAAGGCGCCCAGGGCACAGAGCTTCCAGGTACTAGCTCCGCAGGGATCGGGACACCGGACACACGGTTCCTCTCCTCTGCACTGGCTGTTTGTCTTGTTTTCCTCTTCCTCCTCCTTGGGCTGATCCTCTTCTTCCCCTTTTAGCTGGGCAAGGCAACCACAGAGTTTGGAAATCTTGGGTCTTTAAGAAGAAAACAAAGCCTTGACCCCAAGAGGGAGGGGTCGCAGTCGGGCAGGGCCAGCCTGAGCCCAGGGGGACCTAAGTTGGGACCCTTCTAAAGCCATCTGCAAGGGATCCTGGGAGAAGAGACATATCCAAGAGCAGCCAGACAGTTAGTAGCACAAATGAGGGTCTTCAGAGTGATCGGGCGGCTCTGGCAGAGCCCAAAGAGAAGTCAGGTTGTGTGATATTCTGACATATACATTTTTTCTTTACCCCCATTTCCTGGCTTACAACTCCTAAAATCCTTGGAATCTCCAAAGTAATACATATCTTTGAAAAATTTATTATTATTTTAGAGACGGAGTTTCACTCTGTTGCCCAGGCTGGAGCTCTGTGGCTCCATCATAGCTCACTGCAGGCTCAAACTCCTGGGCTCAAGCCTTCAAGCTGTGAGATCTGACGATACCTCTAGGTAAATACAGTGATTGAATTGAATTGGAGGGCACTAAATTCGTGTCTGCTGCCGAATCTGAACAATTGGTTGATTGCTTGGTCTATGGGGGAAACATGCCCATCCCCTACATCTGGTGTCAGAAGTATTTTGTGTTGTGAGACAATAGGAGAAATAGAGTTTATTTTCCTCCTATATACAGGTTGGTCTGGGAGAGCCTGATAATACTGGCAATAAACTTCCTTTTCCGGGACACTTACTAGCCAAACCCTTTACATTCACTGTCTCCTTTAGTACTGCAAAACTTTATGTAGGTAAGTACTATTGTCATTCTCATTTCACAGATGGGAAAACTAAAGCTCAGAGAGATCAAACGCCTTGAGCTTGACCACAGTCAAACAGCTACCAAATGGTGGAGACAGGATTTGGATCCCAGCAGTCTGCTTATAAAACTATCTTTCATGGTTTACTTACATTGTTTATTTATTTATTTTTTTTTTTTTTACAAAGAATCTAATGTTTCTGCATAATTCTTAAAATATATAGCATTCCTTTCCTCCCCCTTTTCCCGGAGGCAATTGCTTTTACCTCTTTTAGTTGATTCACTTAGTATTTCACTTCTTATCTCTAAAGTACATGGTCATTTCTTCTTCTTTTTTTTTTTTTTTTTTTTTTGGAGACAGGGTTTGGTTCTGTCACCCAGGCTGGAGTGCAGTGGTGTGATCTCGGCTCACTGCAACCTCCACCTCCCAGGCTCAAGCCATGCTCCTACCTCAGCCTCCTGAGTAGCTGGGACTACAGGGGCATGTGCCACCATGCCTGGCAAATTTCTATATTTTTGGTAGAGATGGGGTTTCACCATGTTGTCCAGGCTGATCTCAAACCCCTGAGCTCAAGTGATTCACGTACCTTGGCCTCCCAAAGTACTGAGATTATAGGCATGAACCACTGTACCCAGCCTAAAGTTACTTCTTGAAATTGAAAAATCTTGATATAACATTGATCCAGGAAAATGATCATTCCCACGTACTCGGGTGTTTGTGTGGTGTGTATGCGTGTGTTTGTATGTATATTTATGGTGTATATATGCACTTTCTTTTTCAGAAGAGTATTTTGAACCTTTAGCAATCATGAATATCAAAGCTGACTCAAGAAGAAAAAGAAAATCCAAATAAACCTGTAACAAGAAAAGAGATTTAATCAGTAACCAAAAACCTCCCAACAAAGCAAAGCCCAGGACCAGATGGCTTTACTGGTGAATTCTCCCAAACATTTAAAGAAGAATTAATACCAATCCTTTTCAACTCATTCTATGAAGCCAGCATTTTCCTGATACCAAAGCTAGACCAAAACATTGCCAGAAAAGATAACTACAGACCAATATAAATGCATGAATATAGATACAAAAAAATTTTTTAAAGTACTAGCAAATGACATTTTTTTTTTTTCTTTTTTGAGACAGGGTCTGACTGTTGCCCAGGCTGGAGTGCAGTGGAGCAATCTCGGCTCACTGCAACCTCTGCCTCCCACGTTCAAGTTATTCTCATGTCTCAGCCTCCTGAGTAGCTGGGATTACAGGCATGTACCACCATGCCCAGCTAATTTTTGAATTTTTAGTAGAGACGGGGTTTCACCATGCTGGCCAGGCTGGTCTCCAACTCCTGAACTCAAGCAGTCTGCCTACCTTGGTCTCCCAAAGTTTTGGGAATACAGGCATGAGCCACTGCATCCAGCCACTAGTAAACCAAATCTAACAGCATATTAAAATGATTATACACCATGATGAAGTGGGATTTGTCCAAGAAATACAATGGTGGTTTAACACATGAAAATCAGTGTAATACATCACATTAGGCCGGGCGCGGTGGCTCAAGCCTGTAATCCCAGCACTTTGGGAGGCCGAGACGGGCGGATCATGAGGTCAGGAGATCGAGACCATCCTGGCTAATACGGTGAAACCCCGTCTCTACTAAAAAATACAAAAAACTAGCCGGGCGAAGTGGCGGGTACCTGTAGTCCCAGCTACTCGGGAGGCTGAGGCAGGAGAATGGCGTGAACCCGAGAGGAGGAGCTTGCAGTGAGCTGAGATCCGGCCACTGCACTCCAGCCTGGGTGACAGAGCAAGACTCCGTCTCAAAAAAAAAAATAAAATAAAATAAAAAAAAATACATCACATTAATAGAATGAAAAAATCCTCCTATGATCATGTCACTTGATGTAACTGTAAAACCCAACATGTTTTCATTAAAAACAAAACAAAACAAAACCCACCCAACAAACTAGCAATAAAAGGGAACAGCCTCAACATGATTAAGGGCACATGTGAAAAAGCACAACAAGCTCAATGGTAAAAGATTGAGAGCTGGTCCCTTTAGATCAGGAACAAGACAAGGACGCCTGCTCTCACCACTTCTGTTCAACATAGTACTGGAAGTCCTAGCCAGAGCAATCAGGAAGAAAAGAAACAGAAGCCATCCAAATTAAAAAAGAAGAAGTAAAACTCTCTCTGTTCACAGATGACATGATCCTATATATAGAGAAATCCTAAAAGATCTACAAAAAAACAACTATTAGAGCTAATATACAAATTCAGCAAAGCTGCAGGATACAAGATCAATATACATAGCTCTATGGTACTGGCAATACTCCAATAAGGAAATTAAGAAAACAACTTAATTTACAGTAACATCTAAAATAATAAAATATTTTGGAATAAACTTAACTAAGGAGTTGCATGACTTTTACAATGAAAACTAGAAAACACTGTTGAAAGAAATTTAGAAGACCTTAATAAATGAAAAAACCACCTTGTTTTCCTAAGTTGGAGGATTTAATAAGATGGCGGTACTCTCAAAGTGATTTATAGGTTCAATATATTCCCTGTCAAAATACCAACAGCTTTTTTCTGCAGAAATGGAAAAGCTGATTCTCAAATTCATATGGAACTTCAAGGGACACTGAATATGCAAAACAATCTTGAGAAAGGAGAACATGGAGGAGTCACACTTCTCAATTTCAAAGCTTACTGTAAAGCTACAGAAATCAAAATAGTGTGGTATCAGCATAAGAATAGCTATATGGATCAATAGAATAAAATTGAGAGTCAGGAAGTAAACTCTCACATTCATGGACAACTGATATTCAACAAGGGTGACAAGACCATCCAATGGAGAATGACCAGTTTTTTCAACATAGGTGCTAAAAGAACTAGAGTCACATGCGGAAGAATGAAGTTGAATCCTTATTTTACATCACATACGAAAGTTAACTCAAAATGAATTAAAGACCTAAATATAAAAGCTAAAATTATTAAACCCATCAAAGAAACCACAGAGGTAATATTCATGACCTTGGAATTGGAAATGATTTCTCAGATATGTTTTTTAAAACACAAGCAACCAAAGAAAAATAAATTGGACATAATCAAAATTAAACATTTTTGTGCATCAAAGGATACTGTCAAGAGAATAAAAAGATAACACACAGAATGAATATTTATATCCAGAATAAATATATCCAGAATATATATAGAATGAAAGTTGTAGTGTTTCCTCAGCAAAAATCACTCTTGGTGCATAGTTCTATGAGTTTTGACAAATATATGTAACGATGTAACCACCACTGTAGTCAAGATACAGAACAGCTCCCTCACTAGAAAATGTTTCTCATGTTGCTTTGTAGTAAAGCCCTTCCCCAACCCCTTACACCAAATGACCGCTGATCTGTTCTCTATCCCTACAGTTTTGCCTTTTCCATAATGTCTTTGTGCTTTAGTGGATAATGCCATTTTTATAAATGGAATCATACAGTGTGTAACTAAAGAATGTATGTAGAATGACACAATGTGTAGCTAAAGCCACTCTATTGTCCCTCACAATTAATAAATATTTATGGGAAAATAAATTTAAAAAAAGAATGAAAGCTGTAGTGTTTCCTACAACTCAACAAAAAGACAAACAATTAAATTTAAAAATAGGTAAATTCAAATATTGCATGTCCTCACTTATAAGTGGGAGCTAAACAGAGGGTCCTCATGGATATAAAGATGGAGAGAATAGACTTCAAACGTGGAAGGACAGAAGAAAAGGGGAGAAGACAGAAAGGAAGTGAAAAATTACCTATTGGGTATAATGTTCAGTATTTGGGTATCGGGTACACTGGAAGCCAAATCCCCACCATTATGCAATGAACCCATGTAATAAATATGCACGTATACTCCCGAATCTAAAATAATTTTTTGGAAAAATAGGCAAAAAATTGAATAGATATTTCTCCAGAGCACATGAAAAAATATTCAATATCATTAGTCATTAGGGAAGTGCAAATCAGAACCACCTTGAGATACCACTTCATAGCTACTAGGTTCGTAATTTTAAAAAATCGGATAACAAGTATTGGTGAGGATGTGGAGAAATTGGAACCTTTGTACAGTGTTGGTAAAAATGAAAACTGGTGCAGCTGCTATGGTAATCAGTTTGACAATTCCTCAAAAAGTTAAACATATAATTGTCATATGATCCAGAAATATCACTTCTAGGTAAAACCAAAAGAATGGAAAACAGGGACTCAAACAAATGCACACAAATATTCAACACAGCATAATTTACAGTAGCCAAAAGGTGGAAACAGTTGACAGCTAAACAAAATGTGGTATGTCCATACAATTGAATATTATTCAGCTATAAAGGGAATGAAATACTGATACCTGCTACGATGTGGACGAACCATGAAAACACTGTGTTAAGTCAATGAAGCCAGTCGCAAAATGTCATACGACTCCATCTATTTGAAAAATCCAGAACAGGTAAGCCCATAGGGGCAGACGATTGATGAGTGGTTACCAGGGGATGTCGGAAGGGAGAATGGGGAGTGGCTGCTTATGAGAAAGAAGTTTTCTTTTGGGGTGATGAAATGTCTTGGAACAAGATAGAGGCAATGGCTGTCCAGCATTGTGTTTGTCCTGAACGCCATTGTACACCTTAAAATGGTTAATGTTTAATTTTATGTTATTTGAATTTTATATCAAAAAAAAGAGAAGGGATAAAGATTATCTTAGACCAACAAAAACTAAGAGAATTCATTGGCAGCAGACTAAAACTACAAAAAAAAAAAAAAATCCTAAGGGAAATTCTTTAGGTAAAGGAGTATGATACCAGCTAGAAAGTTGGATATACATTAAAAAATAAAAAGTGCTGGAAATGGAATAAAAGTAAGCATAAAAAATATAGTTGCCTTTTAAATGCTTGAAAAGATAACTATTTAAAACAGGCATTGAAAAATTTTTTCCTGTCAAGGACCAAATAGTAAATATTTTAGGTTTTGTGGCCATACGGTCTTTGGGGCAACTGCTTAATTCTGCCATTGCAGTGCAAAAACAGCCATAGCCAATACATAAACTATTGAGTGTGCTATATTTACAAAAACAGGAGGCAGGCTACATTTGGTCCACAGGCTATAGTTTGCCAATCTCTGATTTAAAGCAAAAGTAGTAGCGATGTATTGGATATTTATAGCAGATTAAAAGTGAAATATATTGTTGTCATACGTTTCACTTTTACATATGCATTTATAGCAATCTCCACAGGGGATACATTCCAGTAACCCTGGTGTATGCCTGAAACTGCAGATAGTACTAAACCCTGTATATGCTATGTTTTTTCCTATACCTACTGTATTAGACTGTTCTTACTGCTAATAAAGACATACACGAGACTGGGTAATTTCTAAAGGAAAGGAGGTTTAATTGACTCACAGTTCAGCATGGCTGAGGAGGCCTCAGAATCATAGCGGAAGGCAAAGGAGGAGCAGAGTCGCATCTTACTTGGTGGCAGGCAGAACAGTATGGGCAAGGGAACTCCCATTTATAAAACCATCAGATCTCGTGAGACTTAATTACTACCACAAGAACAGTATGGGGAAAACTGCCCCATGATTCAATTGTCTCCACCTGGCCCCACCCTTGACATGTGGGGATTATTACAATTTAAGGTGAGAATTGGGTGGGGACACAGCCAAACCATATCACCTACATACCTATGATAAAGTTTATCAATTAGGCAAAGTAAGAGATTAACAATAATAACTAATAATACAATAAGACAATTATAACACTTTACTGTGATAAAAGCCATGTGAATGTAGTCTCTCTCTAAGTACCTTCATATTTTTGGACATGGATTGATCACAAGTAACTGAAATTGCCAATAAGGGGGAACTACTGCACTATGAAAAACGGGAAGAAAGGGTGTGCAGTCTACTCTTGTCAGGTCCTCATGCTATCCTTATTTTTCTTGTTTGTTTTTTGGATGGAGTCTCACTCTGTCACCCAGGCTGGAGTACAGTGGCGTGATCTTGGCTCACTGCAAACTCCACCTTCCAGGTTCAAGTGATTCTCCCGTATCAGCCTCCCAAGTAGCTGGGATTACAGGCACCTGCCACCATGTCTGGCTACTTTTTGTATTTTTAGTAGAGACAGGGTTTCACCATGTTGGCCAAGCTGGTCTCGAACCCCTAACTTCAGGTCATCTGCCTGCCTCAGCCTTCCGAAGTGCGGGATTACAGATGTGAGCCACGGCACCAGCCCTCATGCTGTATTTAAAGTAATGTTTTATCATTTAAAGGTAGACTTTGATTAATTTAAGATATAAGTTGTAAACCTAGGACACTCCCTAAAAATTTTTCTCTCTTTTTAATCACTCAAAAATTTTTGAAGAGGTATAAATTATAAGCCAATAGTGGAAATGAAATGGAGACATAATACATACTCAATCCAAAGGAAGACAAAGATGGAAAGAAAGAAGACCAGAAAGAATGAATAGAAAACATCTAACAAGATGGTAGAAGGATTTTGAATGTTCTCACCATAAGAAATGATAAGTGTTTAAGGCGATAGACATGCTAATTACCCTGATGTGATCATTACACAATATATATATGTATCAAAACATCATACTGTACTCCATAAACATGTACAATTATTGAGACTGGGCGCAGTGGCTCATGCCTGCAATCCCAGCACTTTGGGAGGCCGAGGTGGGCAGATCACCTGAGGTCAGGAGTTCGAGACTAGTCTGACCAACATGGCAAAACCCTGTCTCCACTAAAAATACAAAATTAGCTGGGTGTGGTGGCAGGTGCCTGTAATCCCAGCTATTTGGGAGGCTGAGGCAGGAGAATTGCTTAAACCTGGGAGGCAGAGGTTGCAGTGAGCCAAGATCAAGCCATTGCACTCCAGCCTGGGCAACAAGAGTGAAACTCCGTCTCAAAAAAAAAAAAAAAAAAAAAAAAAGTACAATTATTATGTGTCAATCAAAAATAAAACTTGAAGAAAGCTGGAGTAGCTGTATAGCTGTATTAATGTCAGACAAAATAGACTTCAGAACAAGGAATATTTCTAGGCATAATGAGGGACATTACATAGTGAAGACAGAATCAATTTTACAAGAAGACATAACAATCCTGGGTGTATATACACCTTAGAACAGAGCTTCAAACTACATGAAACAAAACTGATAGACCCGAAAGGACAGATATAAAAGTCTCTAGTAACACTCCTCTCCCAGTTGTAGGTGGTACAAGTAGGGAGAAAATCAGTAAAGATATAGAAAACCTGAATAAAATCATAAACCATTGACCTAATTGATTTTTATCCACCTAACAACAGCAGAATACACATTCATCTCAAGGGCATATAGAACATTCAGCAAGACAGACCATATTCTATCACTTAAAACACATCTTTAAAAGTTTAAATAATTAAGTTATGCAAAGTATTTCTTGCATCACAACAGAATCAAACTTGAAATTATTAACAAAAAGTATCTAGGAAATTGAAAATATTTGGAAATTGAACAACACACTTATAAACAACCCATGAGTCAAAGAAGAAATCACATGAGAAATTAGAAAATATTTTGAATTGAATAAGAAAATAATGGTCTAAAGCTGCCACCTTAACAAACTAGAAAAAGAAGAACAAATTAAATCCAAATTGACCATAGGAAGGAAATAAAGACACGAGCAGAAATCAAAATCCACAACAAAAGAGTTAGGGAAAATTAACAAAACCAAAAGCTTTTTCACTGGAAAAAAATTAACAACATTTACCAAGAGAAAAAAAAAAAAAACAAGAAAAACACAAATTGCAAATATCAAGAATGGAAAGTGGACATCAATAGCAACCCTACCAACACTAAAAGAATAATAAGGGAATACTATGAACTACTCTATGCCAACAAATTCACTAAGTTGCATAAAATGGACAAATTCTTTAAATGTACAAACTGCTAAAACTCTCTTAAGAATAATAGATAACATGAACAGTTCTGTATCTATTTTTAAAAACTAAACTTGCAGTTAAAAACCTTCTAACCAAAAACAAACAAAAAAACTCTTCAGGTTCAAGCGGTTTTACTGGCAAATTCTTCCAAACAATTAAGAAATAAATAATACTGACCTGGCCCAGTGGCTCACGCCTGTAATCCCAGCACTCTGGGAGGCTGAGGCGGGCAGATCACATGAGGTCAGAAGTTTGAGACCAGCCTGGCCAACATGGTGAAACCCTGTCTCTACTAAAAATACAAAAATTAGCCAGGCCTGGTGGCAGGTGCCTGTAATCCCAGCTACTTTGGGAGGCTGAAATTGGAGAATTGCTTGAACCCAGGAGGCAGAGGTTGCAGTGAGCTGAGATCGTGCCATTGCACTCCAGCCTGGGCAACAAGAGCAAGACTCCATAAAAAAAAAAAAAAGAAAGAGAGAGAGAGAGAGAGAGAGAAAGAAAGCCAATTCTACAAAAATGCTTTAAGAATATAGCATAGGAGAGATCACTTTTTAATTCCTTGTATGATACCAGCAGTATCCCAATATCATGACCACACAAAGATATTGCAAGAAAATAAAATTATAGACCAATATCCCTTATGAAAATAGACGCAAACATTTTGAAGAAAATCTTAGCAAATCAAATCCAAGTATATATAAAAAGGATAATGCATCAGGTCCAAGTGGTATTTATTACAGGAATTAAAGGTTGAAATGTTCAACATTCAAAAATCAAGCAATATAATTTACCATATCAAGATTTTAAGAATCACTAGGCTTCTTAATAGCTGCAGAAAAATGCTTTGACAAAATTCAATGTTCATTTCTAAAGGGAATTTCCTCAACATGGTAAAGGGCATCTGTAAAAACCCTACCACAAATATTAAACTTAGCAGTGAAAGATTGCATATTTTCCCTCTAAGATGAGAAACAAGGCAAGGATGTCTGTTCAGCATTATACTGAACGATTCAACAGTGTACTGGAGATCCTAGACACTGTAGTAAGGCAAGAAAAAGAAATAGACCAGGTGTAGTGACTCACAATGTAAGCTTGGCACTTTGGGAGGCCAAGGTAGGAGGATCGCCTGAGCCCAGGAGTTTGAGACCAGCCTAGGCAACATAGGCAGACCCTGTCTCTACAAAAAAATCTTAAAATAACCTAGCGTGGTGGTGCACACCTATAGTCCTAGCTACTTGGAAGGCTGATCACTTGAGCTCAGGAGGTCCAGCCTGCAGTGAGCAGGCACTGTGCAACTGCACTCTAGCTTGGGTAACAAAGTGACACTCTGTCTCAAAAAAAGAAAGGGAGGGAAGAACGGAAAGAAGGAAGGAAGGAAGGAAAAGAGAAGGAAAGAAGGAAAAAAAGAGAAAGAAAGAAAGAAAGAAAGAAAGAAAGAAAGAAAGAAAGAAAGAAAAGAAAAAGAAAGAAAAAAAAAGAAAGAAAAGAAAGAGTTCAAAACAAGAAACACAACATAACGGTCTCTATTTGGAGATAAAATGATTGTCTTCATAGAAAATGCACAAAAGTTACTAGAACTGTAGGTAAACTTAGCAAGATCACAGAATACAAGGTCAATATCAAAAATCAAATTAAAACTGAAATTTAGTTTTTACAAATACTATTTACAATAGCACTGAAAAAACACAAAATACTTAGGTATAAATCTTACTAAATACGTGCAAGATCTGCATACTGTGTACAAAACACTGAGGAAAGAAAATGAATGAGACCTAAATAAATGGTGAGATATACCATGTTTATGGGTTTGAAGATTCAATATTTTTAAGCATGCTGATTATTCTCCAGGTTAATCTACAGATTCAACAAAGTGCCAATCAAAATCTCTGCAGGAATTTTTGTATAAATTGACAAGCTGATTCTAAGATTTATATGGAAGCATAAAGGAATTAGATTAGCCAAAATAGTTTAGGAAAAAAACAAAGTTGAAGCCCTCGTACTACCTAGTTGACAGACTATAAAGCTATAATATAGTACTGGTGAAAGGATAGACATGTACATCAATGAAACAGAATAGAGTCTAGAAATAGAACTGCACATATGTGGCCAATTGATTTTTGACAAAGTTGCAAAAGTAATTAAATGAATAAAGAATAGGCATTCCAAAATGTGGTACTGGAACAACTGGCTATCCACATGCAACGAGAAAAAAACAAAAAATCAAACAAACATAGAAAACCTTGATCTATAACTTAAGCCTTATACAAAATTATCTCAAAATGGATCAAAGACCTAAATGCAAAACCATACAACTATTACAAGAAATAGAGAAAATCTTCATGACCTTGAGGGTTATGGAAAGATTTCTTAAACACAACGCTTAAAAAGATCCATATAATCCATAAAAGAAAAAAAAAATTAGGCTGTCTGAGTGCAGGGGTGTTTACAACAAATTGATCACAACCAGTTACAGGTTTCTTTGTTCCTTCTCCACGCCCACTGTTTCACTTGGCTTACCTTAAAAAGTAAATCTATAAATTGGACTTCATCAACATTTAAAACTTCTACTCTTTTAAAGAGATGGTTAAAAGACAAACTACAGATCAAGAGAGAATATTTGATATCGCATATCTTATAAAGGACTTTTATCAAGAGTACATAAAGAATTTTCAATACTCAATATGAAAATAAATGATTCAGTAAAAACGAGGAAAACATTGAACAATAATATATATAAGTGATAAGATAATTTGCCATATAAGAGATGCTCAACATCAATATTTGTTAGGAAAATACAAACTAAAAACCACAATAAAATACCACTACATACTTAATTAAATGGCTAAAACCAAAAATCAGAAAACCTGACAGTTTCACGTCCTGGTAAGGATGAGAATACAAACAACTTTTTGTGTGTGTGTGACAGTCTCTCTCTTGTCGCCCAGGCTGTAGTGCAGTGGGATGATCTTGGCTCACTGCAACCTCCACCTGCCAGGTTCAAGCAATTCTCCTGCCTCAGCCTCCCAAGTAGCTGGGATTGAGGCGCTCGCCACCACACCCTGCTAAATTTTGTTTGTATTTTAGGAGAGATGGGGTTTTGCCATGTTGGCCAAGCTGGTCTCAAACTCCTGACCTCAGATGATCCACCCGCCTCGGCCTCCCAAAGTGCTAGGATTACAGGCATGAGCCACCGTGCCTGGCCACTAACAACTATTAATAGAACTCTCATATACGTATTGCTAGTTGGGATGCAAAAGAGTAGCCACTTTGGAAATCAGTCTGGCAGTATCTTATAGAGTTAAAAAGGAAATCCTTACCATAATTCAGTAAAATGGAAATTGATGTTCCCAAAAAACCCTCTAAGCAAATGTTTCTAGTGGATTTATTTGTAATCAGCTCAAACTGAAATCAACTCAAATGTCCCTTAGCTGTTACATGAATAAACTATGGTATATCCATACAATAGAACGCTAGTCAGCAATTAAAAGACACAAACTTCTGATGTACATGACGATGTGGATGATTCTCAAATTCTTTATGCTAAGTGAAAGAAGCCAGATGCAAAACTTCATACTCTATGATCTTACTCACATGACACTCTTGCAAACAGACAGAAAATAGATCATTGGCTGCCCCGGGCTGGAGGTGGAGGAAGGACTTCAAAGGACCGGGGAGGGGCGGGGAATTTTTTTGGTGATGGAAATATAGCTTCATTGTGACAATGATAAACACGACTATATACATTTGTCATAAGTAGCAGAATTGTAGACTAAAAAGGGTGAATTTTATTGTGTGTAAATTAAATTTTCATAAAACAAATGGGAAAAAAATGTAAAGGGCCAAGAATAACCAAGACAGTCTTGAAGAAAATGAAAAGAAAAGGGAAGTCTTTCTTCAGTAGATATCAAGAAATATTATAAAGATAGTTAAGACAGCTTGATGTTGGCTCACAGATAGACAAATAGACTGGTGGTACAAAATAAAGATCCCAGTATCTGGGCACAGTGGCACGCACCAATGCCAGTTATCCAGGAGGCTGAGGCAGGAGGATCCCTTGAGCCCAGGAGTTTGAGTCCAGCCTGGACAACATAGTGAGAGCCCATCTCTTAAAAAAAAAATTTCTAGCTATGGATCATATGGACACTTGACAGATAATAAAACTGGTGGGGATGGGGGAGGAAAAGACAGTTTTAAATGGACCTAAGATCACTGGCTAACCATATTTTTTAAAGTACTGTTCATTTCCAGCTATACAACATATACAGAAATTAACTCCCTTACCAAGTGTTGGCTAAGATGTGGAGCAACAGGAAAACTCATACACTGCTGGTAAGGGTATAAATTGATACAACCACTTGGGGAAACAGTTTAGCATTATTTACTTAGGTTGACAAAAATGCATTATCTTACGATCCAACAAATTCTACTCCCCGGCAGGCATACGTGCAATAGAAATGTGTACACAAGTGTATTAAGATACATAGCAGCATTTGTCATTATAGCCTCAAACTGGAAAAAAAAAAATAACCATCAATAATAGAATAGATTAGTAAAAAGTAGTATATATATAATAGTATAATATAAACCAAATAAACAAGTACAATACAGCTACACACAATTATATGCATGATTGGTTACATGGTGGCAAATGCCTTCTCCCGTTCCGTGGTTTGTCTTTCCCCTCTTTGTATCCAAAGGAGATTGCGTGAATGGTCCTAATTCTTCATTCCTTTCAGTACCCGATCTCTTTGCCATGTGACTTGGCAGTTGCTCGGAAAAAAAAAAAAAAAAAGGTGATACCTATTTCTCCACCCCTTGAATCTGGGCTTGGTCGTGCGGGAGCTGCTTTGGCCGATAGAATGAGATGGAAGTGAGGGTGTTCCAGTTTCAAGCCTAGGCCACAAGAGGCATTGTATGCTTCTCCTTGCCTGCGGATGCTGCTAACATCACTATGAGAAAGACACGCCTGAGCTGGCATGGCTAAGGTACCCTAGCCAAAGCTAGATTAAAGCAGAGTCCCCAGCTGCCCCAGATGTATGAGAAAACCCTAGCAATCCAGCCAGATCAGCTGAATACTGTAGATGAGTGAGAAATATGTGTTTATTGGTATATGTCACTGCAGCTTTGTAGGGTTGTTTGCTATGCAACAACAGCTAACTGATAGAGTGAACTAGGGGAGGTGGGATGCCTGGGAGCGTTGGATTTTGCCAGGCAGAGGCAGTGAAGAGAAAGAAAGGCATCTGAAGAGAAATGAACAGCAAAGGCAATCAGCAGGTCTACTAGTCTGCCACCAGCTGTCATGGGACCCAGGCAGAGAGTGATGGTGCTGGCAATCCCCTCCCACTCCTTGCTTGGTTTCCTTGCCTTTATATATATATATATATACACACGTATATATGTATGTGTGTGTGTGTATATATACACACACACACATACGCTAGTGATCACTGTAGGATATTCATCCATAAAGAGATATGCAGTCCCCCTAAATGGAAGGTCCCCCAAACCCTTATTCTCCTAATCACAGCCTCTCTCCCTGCCTCAACTGCTTGTAAGAGTATGTGTATACTCTTCCCAGCATTTGCCTGCACACAGATGTGCCCATCCATCCGTCCACTCATCCATCCCATCCCTACTTTATGGTTTTAAAAATAGTATCATATGCTATTTATTGCATTGGGTTTTTTTTAACCATTCAACACATCTTAGAAATCTTTCCATATTAGTTCATAGAGATTTACCATATTTTTTTAATTGCCTCACTGTATCCCATGGTAAGGATGTACCATAATTTATCTCGCCATTCCCCTAACAAGTGGACACTCTAGTTCCTTCTAATTTTTCTCCATTGCAAACAATGCTCAGTGGACATCCTTGCACATGAATCGTTGTGCAAATATGCTATCATTGGAGCAGGATCCATTCATAGAAGTGGGATTGTCAGGTCAAAGGGTAGGTATGTTAAAACATGGAGATATTCTTAAATTGTTCCCCCAAGAAGGCCATGTGGATGTGCATTCTCACCAACAGTGTGTGAGAAATGCAGCATCACTAAACTTGCTGACATGGGATATCACTCATCTTTAAAATTGTTCGCAGTCTGATAGGAAAAAATGTTAATTCATTGAGGTTTCATGTGCATTTTCTATATGAGTGATGAAATAAACATTTTTTTCCATGTGTGTATTGGCTATTGGTATTTCTTCTACAGATATCCTTTGTCCTTTTTTTGTCTTTATGGATTTATTGGACTATTTATTTTTTATTTTTGAGGCCGAATCTCGCTCTATCACCCAGGCTGGAGTGCAGTGGCACAATCTTGGCTCACTGCAACCTGTGCCTCCCAGGTTCAAGCGATTCTCCTGCCTCAGCTTCCCATGGAGCTGGGATTATAGGCGCCCGCTACCACAGCCAATTAATTTTTGTGTGGTTTTAGTAGAAGTGGGGTTTTACCATGTTGGCCAGGCTGGTCTCGAACTCCAGACCTCAAGTGATCTGCGTGCCTCGGCCTCCCAAACTGCTGGGATTATAGGCGTGAGCCACCACACCCAGTTTATTGAACTATTTATTATCTGTATTATGTCTGCTAACCCTGTTATCAGAAATGCTGAAAATATTTTCCATCAGTTTGCCACTTCTCTTCTAACTTTCTTTTGCTTTTTGTATTCACACAGAAGTTTTTGCTGTGTGTAGTCAAATCTGTTGTGTTTTCATTTCTGACTTCCGGGTTTCATGTCTCGTTTAGGAAGGCTGAGGCATTTACTGTTTACAAGCCACTTTCATTTCCATTTTCTCATACAGGCCTGGGTCACAGGCGATCAGTGAAGTGCATATCTCTATTGTATAGATAAGAAAAAGGAAGGTCAAGGAGGGTTAGTGACTTTTTGGGGAAGGCTCAGAGCCAGAATCTGAATTTTCTGAGTCGAAGGCCTAGGTAGCTGGGTGCCACTCCCCACTACCTGGATTGTCTGGCCAATACCATTCCCTGTGCCCCTTGGAGCATTTCTGATAGGTCACCTGCATCCACCTGTTGTGGGAAGCAGTTAGCCCATGCTTCCCTATCTGGGCCAGAACTGCCTCCCTGTGACAGCTACCTGTCGCTCTGGACCCTCAGGCAGCTCTGTTCCCTGTTCCTCGACAGGCCTCCAGTGATGTAGACAGCCCTCGTGGTCCCGAAGGTACTAGTTCTCCAGGTTGAGCACTCTGGTTTCTTAGTAGTCTTTCCTGGGACACGGTCTCCAGGCACATCTGGCCTCCCTCACTCTCATCAGATCAACAACACGCAAGGCCATCAATGTGACATTAACTTCCTAAAGTCCAACACATTCGGAGGCAAGCCCCTAAGTGTTGTAACGTAAGCACAATCAGATGGTGCTGGGGAACAGAAGATGGAGAGTCTGCGAGGTCTTCCAGATCAGTGGCATTGGAGCTGGGCCTTGAAGGAGGAGCAGCAACGCTTCAGGCAGAAAGGAGATCCCAGGAGAAGGAATAGCATAGGGTCAGAGAGGGTGCAAAATCAGGACTCTCCGGGGCCAACCAGAGTGTGAAGGAATGGAGTGGAGATGGGAGTAGAAAGGGGGTGAGGTTCAAGTGCTGAGAGTCCCTGACCACCCGGCAGGGTGCCCGGGTTTGATCCTATAGGCCACGGGTCCTTAATGGTCTGGAGGCCTCTGGAGGGGTGCACCTCCAAGTGCACTTCAGGGACCCCAGCCTCAGAATCACAGGGGTAACTATTAAAATGAAGATTTCAGGACCATCCCAGGCCTGCTGACTTAGGGGTAGGAGGCGGATACCTGCACAGGTAACAAGCTCTCTAGTGGATGCAAAGTTTGTGTGTGATCTTGCCTAGCTTTCATGCAATTCTCACCAAGTCCCTGACCCAGGCTGGCAGAGACCCCTCTCTGGTGGAACATGTTTAGGTAGAGGAGGGGTATAACCAGCAAGAGAGGTGGAGGCTACAGTGGTCCTGAGGGATGGGCTAGGCCACCTTGGCCGGACCTGTCTCTGTCCCCAGGATCAAAGGATGCTGCTTGTCGTGTCATTTCTATCCATCCAGCTAACTCCTATAGCTCCTTCAGACTCGCCACCTCCTGGAAGCCTCCCTGTTCCTGCCAGATGGGCAGGTATCCTTATTATGCATCCCAGGCCTTTTGGGTTTAGCTGCATCCCAGCATTTTCCTTGCATGGCAGGCTTCAAAGGTTTATCAGGTGCCCACTACGTGGAAGGCAGCATGGCCAATGCTCTTTGGAATTTTCTCATTGAATCCTCAACTCTAGAGGTAGGTGTGGTTATTATCCCTGTTTTACTGAAGAGCAAACCAAGGCTCAGAGAAGTTAAGTCACTTTCCCAAGATCACCAGCTGGTGAGGGCATTTCTGCCTCCTGTGGTACAGGTATACCTGACCATTCTGATCCACTGATTTCAGATGTATGAAGAGTGAATGAGTTAATGAATGAATGCTTTATCCCAAAGTCCTGTGAGCGGGAAGGTACTCTGTCCTCCTGGAAAAATGGCACCTAGTGGCCTAATCCTTTCTCTTTTTTCCATTCATTCTTTTTTTTTTTTTTTTTTTTAAGGACTTTCATTCTGTCACCCAGGCTGCAGTGTGGTGGAGTGATCTCGGCTCACGGCTCACTGCAACCTCCACCTCCTGGGTTCAAATGATTCTCCTGCCTCAGCCTCCTGAGTAGCTGGGACTATAGGCACCCACCACCAGGCCCAGCTAATTTTTAAATTTTTTTTCTTTTTTTTTTTTTTTTTTTGAGACAGAGTCTTGCTGTGTCTCCCAGACTGGAGTGCAGTTGCGTGATCTTGGCTCACTGCAAGCTCCGCCTCCCGGGTTCACGCCATTCTCCTGCCTCAGCCTCCCGAGTAGCTGGGACTACAGGCACCCGCCACCACGCCCGGCTAATTTTTTGTATTTTTAGTAGAGACAGGGTTTCACCATGTAAGCCAGGATGGTCTCGATCTCCTGACCTTGTCATCTACCCGCCTTGGCTTCCCAAAGTGCTGGAATTACAGGCGTGAGCCACCACACCTGGCAATTTTTTAATATTTTTAACAGAGGCTGGGTGAAGTGGCTCACACCTATAATCCCAGCACTTTGGGAGGCTGAGGTGGTTGGATCAGGAAGTCAGGAGATGGAGACCGGCCTGGCTAACACAGTGAAGCCCCATCTCTCCTAAAAATACAAAACATTAGCCAGGCATGGTGGCAGGCAGCTGTAATCTCAGCTGCTTGGGAGGCTGAGACAGGAGAATCACTTGAACCCAGGAGGCAGAGGTTGCAGTGAGCCAAGATCGTGCCACTGCACTCCAGCCTGGATGACAGAGCGAGACTCCATCTTAAAAATATATATATATATTTTTTTTTAATAGAGACAGTGTTACCATGTTGGCCAGGCTGGTCTCAAACTCCTGACCTCAAGTTATCTGCCTGTTTTGGCCTCCCGAAGTGCTGGGGTTACAGATGTGAGCCACCACACCTGGCCTCTTTTTTTTTTCTTTTTCCCTTTTTTTATAGGCAAGTCTCATTCTGTTGCCAAGCTAGAGTGCAGTGTCAGAATTATAGCTCACTGAAGCCTCAAACTCCTGGGCTCAAGCTATCCTCTTGCCTCAGCCTCCTGAGTAGTTAGGACTACAGGCACACACCACCCACCTGGCTAATTTTCTATTTCTTTTTGTTGAGACAGGGTCTCTCTGTGTTGCCCCAGCTGGTCTCAAACTCCTCCTGGCGTCAATCGATCCTCCTGCCTTGGCTTCCCAAAGGGCTGGGATTACATGTGTGAGCCACCACACTGGACTCCCTAATATTTTCTGAGTGCTATTTATATGCCAGGCACCACAGCAGGCTCCTTCCATATTTATCTAATTTAATGTTTTTAACACAAGAGGTTGATTCTATTAATTATCGCCATTTTGCCGATGAGGAAACCAAGGCTCAGAGAGGTTAGTTCCCTTGCCCAAGGTCCCAGAGCCAGGGAATGACAGATCTGAGACTGGAAGCAGGCAGCCTGGCTGCAGAGCCTATGCTAATGACCAGCACACTGCACAGGGCGATCCTGACCTCCCCCAGCAGTGGGTGTGCTGACCGCTAGTGGGCATGGAGTGGGGAAGTGCTATGGGACTCACTGGGGGTAAACCCTGACTGAGGAATCCTTGGTGATGCTGCTGGCAAGGTGACAAACAAGAATCCCAAATTGACATTACCCCTTCCCGTGGCAGAGGAACTTTGAGAAGAGTTTGCATGACTGCCCAAGGATTAGGAAATTCTGAAGTAAATGTGTGGGCCATGTCACCCTTCACATACTGAAGGCCTAGTCTTCATCTCCCTGCCTGACTCATGGACCCTGGAACCTCCAGACCCCAGGTCAAGGACAGCTTAGCCCCCACCCTCCTGCTTAGTCAACCCCAGCTGCAGCCCATGACCTGGTACCCAGGAGGTTCCCCACCAGAGAGTGGAGTGGGCCCAGGCTAGGAGCCAGGGACTCAGACAGAATAATGGCAGTTTGGCAGCTGGTTCCTCTTTGATCCCAGACCGAAAAGGTTTGACCACACCTATTTCTAGACCTGAGCATTGAGCTCTAGTGTCTAAATTGGAGTACTATGTGGTATTTGCTCCCATTACTATTCCAGCTCCACAGAGCAGATCGAGGCCATCCCCTCTAGCAGGGCTTACAAGGGCCTTTGCCATCTGATCTCGGCCTCTTCTCTCTCCATCCACCCTCCCTGCTGTACGGAACACTTGCAGCTCCTGCATACACCCCCACACTCTTTCTTCCTGTTCCACATACTTCCGCTTCCACCTGGCGCCTCCCTTTGCCAGACTGAGTGCCTGTCTTATCGTCTCTTGTGGCTCCCTGAGCTTCCTGGTACTTCTCACTGTCAACACAAGCACAGTTATGAGAGTGGTTATTGGTGTGATGTCATTCTGACCCCCTCGTTCTGCAGCAGGAGTTTCCTGGTAGGGCCAGTCACCCTTCTGGTCTTCTTTATGCCCTCCACACCTGGCCCTGACTGGCAGATGAGTGCTCAGTCAATGCTAGACGCATGAAGAAACGTGTAAACAATCCAGTGAATGAATGAATAAATGAAGAGCAAGTAGAAGCTCTCCAACCCCAAAAGCAATTCATTCAGCAAATGCTTCATGTGTCAGGCCTTGTTCTGGGCCCAGGAAGGCCAAGGCTCAGAGCACTTTCCTGCATGCAGGGACCTCACCGCCTGGGTGGGAGGTAAGGCAAGTAGCTAAGTGGTGTTATACAGTGCAGCTGATAATACCTGACATCTATGGACATTAACATGATTTATCATCCAATTTGGAACCTTTGAGACTGGAAGGGGTGCTATTAATAATTGCATTAACACAGGGGCATGAAGAAGGACTGTTCTGGGTCATCCTGTCCATTGAGCTCACTCTTCATGCCAGTCTGTGGACTGAGTTGTTTGCACAGATCACCTCATTGATCCTTCCAGCCACCTTAGGGGAAAGCTGTAATTACTCCATGTTACAGATGAAGAAAGACAGGCTGAAAGATGGTAAGTGACCTGCCCGGAGTTACACTAAGTGGCAGAGCTGGGTTTTGAACCCAGGAACCCAGAGCCAGAGCCCACATGTTCAACCGCCGACCTTCATCAATAGCGGGGGCTCTCAGGAAGATCGAGGGTAAAGGGGAACAGCCTAGGCTTTGGAGCCAGATAGACCAGGAATTCATTCCCCACTCCTAACCACAGCCAGGTCCCTGGCCTCTCAAGGCCTTGTTTCTTCATATGTGAAGTGGGGAAGGGGCTATTGACTCAGATCCAGTGAGACAATAATGCAGGTGAAGGGCATGCAACAGATATTTCTCAATCACTGTCCCTGGCCCTGGGGACATGGTGGTGAACAGGTTGGGTGTGCTCCCTCCCCTCTGCAGCTCACAGCCTATTGTCAGAGTCAGGAGAGGAACCAGGCCACAGGGGGAGTTGCAAGATGTCCTGGGACCACAGGAGAGAAGAGTCGAGGAAGGCCCTAACTGAGCTGAGAGGGAGTGAGAAGGGTGAGGAGTTGGGGGAGAGATAGAGGGAGGAGGAAGGAATGTTCCAAGAAGGAGAAACAGCACAGTAAAGGCCTGGAGGCATAAGAGTGCAAGGGTATGGGAGGCAAAGAATGCGGAACAGATGTGAGGGCCCATAAGAGGCACAGAGGAAGGAATGCAAAGAGAAACCACTTTCAGCTCAGGAATCAGGAAAGCTTCTTGGAGAAAGTAGCTTTTGCTAGGCTAGAAACTTAAGCAAGACTTTGACCTTCAGCTGTAAAAGACTAGGCATTCTAGGTGGTGATGGCAGCACCAAAAAAGGGTGCAAAGGTCAGGAAGCTAGGGGCCCACACAGGGTGGATGGGCCTTGGAGGGCAGATGTGGGAGAGGCAGTAGGAGAGGTTGGAATCAGATCAGGGAGGACCTTAAAGATTCCATGAAGGAGTCTCAACTTTGTTGGGCCGTGGGGAGCCACTGAAGATGTTTGAGCAAGGGAGCACCAAGACCATCACTATGCTTCAGGAAGATCAAGAATGAAGAAGAAAAATTTTCGGATGTGGCAGCTTCCCTCTTGTCTCTTCAGAGGGGGAAACAAGGACTTAGAATTCTGTGATTTTCCAGAAACTGTGTTACTTCCCCATGTTTGTGACTTTTCTAGTTCCTGCAGTGAAGACCCACAAAATCTAAAACCAGAGACTGTGGATCTGCAAAGGGGAGTTGGGCAAGGGCAGCCGGCTGTGAAGCCCGGCAGGAGAAGGAGAGGAGCCCTGAGCGGGTGGGGGGTGGGAGCTGCTGGAGAGGGCAGACCCGTATGCCAAGAACATGTGGGTGAGGGAAGAGCCAGCTGGGAGGGGGTGGTACAGGGAGACAGTTTGGCTTCTGTGATGTCCCCAGTTCCCTGCCCCAGGCCAACGGCCCCTCGCCAGACCCCTACACAGCCATGGCAGATTTTCTTCTGAGCTGTGGGAAACTCTCATGGCCCAGAGCGGCCCCAGAACCCCATCTCAAGGAGGAGCCCCCCCAGGAAATCCCAGAAGCCACATTCTGTGTAGGCAGTTGGCCCCTGACCCCAGGGCTCAGCCTGCTGGCCACTCTGAGATCTGGAACTGGACCTAGACACCCCCGGGGAAGGTAGGAGCAGGGAGGCTGGCAGGCAAGAGCCTCCCTGTGGTGACTGTAGCCAAGTCACTTGATGGCTCTGAGCCTCAACTTCGTCATCTGGAGGCTCCTCTCACAGGCTAATTGTGAGGATCAGATGGGACCACTGATAGTAGCACACCACTCACCATGAGGGACTGGGGCAGAGCAGGGTGGCGAGGGAAGGCTGGGTTTCCCAATGGGTGGGATGCCCTGTCTAGACGTGGGGTGATGGCTTAGTAGAGCTGCAGCAGCACTGAATTGCACTGTGGGAAGCTTCCTGCCTTGCCAAGCCCTCTTGGTGCTTCTGGTTATGCCAAGGAGAATGTTTCAACTTGGCACATTTCTGTCTTCAACTCTTTTCTGTCACCCACTTATGACTTTTCTCAATAAACCAAAGAGGCTCCATATTTCCTCCACCAGTCCAGAGCACTTAGCTAGAATTAAATAACGTTGTTTCTGTTGTTTGTGTTTGATTTTCTTAGCCACCCAGAGCACTATGACATGTATTTTAAAGGGAATTTTTAGACTTCAGTAACATTTTAAATGTTTATTCTCTTTACTCAACAACTCAGTGTCTAGGAATTTATGCTATGGAAACAAATACTTAAATATGCAAAAACAAACATATTTTATATATAATAGCCATTGTAGCATAACTTATAACTCTAAAAAATGGGAAATAGTCCAAATGCCCCTCAGTAGGAGATTGGTGTTAAAAATACAGTGAACCCCAAGTTTCTCTTCAAAGAATCAGTATGTCAGTATGTTCAGCTCTTATTCTTTGATTCTCCATTTTAAAGTTTAACTGCCTGCATCTCTTCGCCCCCTTGCTTCTAGTTTCGGTAAACAACTTTCCCACTGTCCTAATCAGTAGTTCACATCTGTTCCCCTGGTCACCTGCTTTGACCTGAGTCACCTGCTCCGTCCCGACTCATCCTGAGCCACCTGTTCTGTATCCACCCTTCCCACTAAACTACTCACCCCGGCACTCCAGCTTGTACTCCTGCTCCTTTTTTCAAATAGCCAATCGGAATTAGCTTAGACTATGTGGTCCAACCGTAGCCAATAGGGGAACAACGCAGCAGTAGAGGCTACCTGTGTCAGGAATAAGAACCTCTTCCCTTCCCCTGTCCAGGTGTGCTCTCACCATTGTTCCATCTGCCAGGAGCACCCTTTCTGCAGAAAGTAAAAATTGCCTTGCTGAGGAAATTAAATTTATGTTCGAGTGCTATTTCTTTGTGGCACTGGGGAACAAGCATTTTGCATTTCTAACAGTAGTTAAATAATGTCTGGCACAGGCTTGCTTTTAAACTATGTGCATCTCTCAAAATGAATGAATTAATATCTGTATTTCCCATGGACCTGTGAGGATGCCCATGATGTACTGTTAAGTGAAAAACAAAAAGTTGCACAATGGTAGTGGGAGTTTTGTTGAAGATTATAGTTATATTCTATGTAGATAGGTACAGATACAAATATTAGTATGATACAAAGAAAAAAACTTTGAAAAATATAACTAAACTATAGTGAGAGGCAGAATTTCAACAAGATAAATTTGTACACACAGAGTTGCTGAATAAAGAGAATAAAGACTTAAAGTGTTACTGCATTTAACATATAAAAATACACAAAGACCTCCTCTTTCTATATTATGTATTTTGGTAATGGATTTTTAAATACAGGCATATATGACATAAATACTTGTATCAAGTTTTTTGGTTTTTTTTTTTTTGTCAGATCACAGGGCTTTATTAAGATGGAATCAGCGCTAAGTACATAGAAGCCACTTGCCTAAGCCAACATCCATGAGGTTCACGTGAACTTATGGTTGCACAAATTAGAAACAAAAGGCATATTCAAAGACAGAAGGAAATATCCTGAGGCTCAATAAAAATAAATTTTAATTGTAAAACCGAACATTATAACTAAAATAAGAGGGGCCTGTTAGAGACGGTGCCCTAATTCAAAGAAAGGACTTGAATGGGAGCTGTGAGGCCCTCCTCAGCGGCAGGTCAGGGCCCCGGCAGAAATAGCTCTTTTGAGTCTTTCCCTCTTTTTCCAGGAACAAGAACCCCGGCCGTGAGTGGGGTGGCGGAAGAATTGTGCAGTCCAAGTGGCTCATCTGTCTGGGAGGAAAATCCCAGCTCACCCGTCTTCCCTGGGCCCGCCTGAGGGGAGAGATGGGGAGGCAGGAGCCCAGCAGGGGCTGACCTGTGGTTACCCCAGACCCTGCCTGCCCTCTGCACAGGAGCCTGAGAGGCCCAAGCCCTCCCACAAATTAGTTTTTATTCTTTTTCTCTGGCTTTCGGATGATGTTAGCTCTCCTTTCTCATCCATCCCTTTCCTATCCTTTCTCTTGGGGAAACACAGCACCAGAAGGTCTGGAGACAGAAGACAGGAGTTTTGTCGCAGGCTTCCTCAGTTCCCGGCTCTGCAACCTTGGGTGGGCCCTTTACCTCCCTGAGTGCTGACTTGGGAGTCAGTCTGACCTGGGCTCCTCCCCCATCCCTACCACACCGACCAGATGATCTTGGGCAAGTCACTTCAAAACCTCCCTGAATGCACATTTGATTTGATTTGAATGCAAATCAAAATTGTGAAAATAAAATAAAATTTCAGGACCTCCCCAGTTGATTCTGCCAATGGGAAAAGTTAAGCCCTGGAAATGGGGTCACGTCACAGGACTGCTCTCTGACCATTGCCTCCTGGCTTTTGTGTTGAGAATGTTATACTTTAACCAGGCTCCCCATTCTTTATTCAAACCTGGACTAAATGACACGCTGACGATCTTTACCTCTTTACAAATGAGTGTTAAGCAGCCCCCTTAAAGTGTAGTCAATAGTAGCCAGTCCAATCCTGTATCTCTACGTTAACCTGTGTGTGGAAAAGGTAATTGTGTTGCCTGCTCCTGTGTTTGGCTATATAAACCATCCTCACCTTGCCACACACAGGGAAGCACTGATCACCATTCTCTGGTTTTCCTGTTTCCTGATGACTACCCTCACACTTTGCCCATGAATAAACTTCTTTAACTAGAAAAACAAAAACAAAACAAAACAAAACAGCAACAGCTTGGACTGGTGTCTTATCTGTAACATGGGATAATAGTAGGACTCAGGTCACTGGGTTGATGGGAAGGTAAAATGTGCAAATGTGTGTGAAGCAACCAGATAGCCCTGGGGCGTAATAACTGTTGGATAGTAGTAGCCAGATTTTTATCATCCTTTGTCTTAGTGTGGCATCTAGCTCCATTTAGCCCTGGGGAAGTTGAAGCCTGATGTGGTGTAATCCACTCAAGTTCCCATAAGGAGCAGGCCTGAGACACAGGGAGCTGAGATCTTCTGACCTCCAGACAGAGGCTTTTGTATCAGCAAAGATAATCCCTGTCTGGAATGTGGGCTATTTTCTTTACAGGGCAGATCTGGGTATCACCTCATTCAACTCCTGCCACAGCTAGAAGAGAAGTCACAGGCACTGGGTGTTTTCTGAAGCCAGGACCCCTGGGACGGTGGGCTTTGCATGGCCAACACTTATAGCCATCAGGTATTTTCCCTGGTGTGGCTCAGCTGCCCCTGAGTTGGCGGCTGGGCCTGTGAGTCAGAACTGTCCCATGGCTTCATTCCTTTCCCCACTTGAAGCCACAGCCCCAGACTTCTAGAGGCAGTCCAGGGAGGCCTGTGGTTCCAAAATGAGGTCCTTCTCCCCCGCCCGCGCTCTAATGGAGATGCCCTTTCCCCAGCTCAGAGGGATCAAGGGAGGAGCTAAGGACACACAGTGATGGACCTCAGGCTGACACCCAGTCCACCTCAAGTGAGCCAAGTACAAGACTCTGGGCCCCGGTGGGAGGGCCACAAATCCCTGCCTGGGCCCGAGACCCCTTGCACTCTACCCCCTGCCCCCATTAGCCCTATTGCCCCGGCCCTGTGTTCCTGCCGGGGTCCCACAGGCCGGGGTCCCACAGGCCGGGGTCCCACAGGCTTGGCAGGAGAGCCTATGACTCATGCGGGCCCCACAGCCCCTGAGCTGCTGCAGCCATGAGGAGTCTGGGTCCTGCAGGTGGATACCCTCTGCCCTCAAAGCCACAGCCTGGTCACCACCCTCTTCCCTCCCCTGTCCTTACCCTGGCTGCAGTTCTCTGCTTCCTCTCTTCCTCTTCCTCTTCTCTCTTCTCCGCCTTCTCCTCACTTCATGCTCTCACGCTTTTGGACACTCTGTCTGCCCTTCTCCCACCTGGGGCCTGACCATGACTCACCTGGACCTGGAATCTGGGCTCTAGCAGCTGCCTGTCACGGAGCACACTGGCCTCAATCCGGGCCTGTGGGTGGAGTGGAGGGGAGGGTGTCCCAGCTGATAGCCAAAGCCAAAGCACATGGTGGGGGCAGTGGGGCGCCTCAGCACCAGAGCCTGGGAGCGGCCCTGCAGCCCCACACCCTCCTGCCCGACTCAAGGCCAGGCTCTGCGGAGCCAGAAAAGCCTGTTCGCTTTCCACCTTGGGAAACCAAGCCCAAGGTCTAGGCCACCCAGCTTCTGGAGAGGGGTGGGAGAGTGAAAATCCCCACTTAACAGATGAATGAAATGAGACTCAGAGCTGAAGGGATCTGTCTGGGGATCTGCGTCTGGTTGAGCCCCATGTGCCCCACTCCACACTCCCCACGGACAGGAACCCAAACCCAAGAGACACTACAAAGTCTGTGAGTGAGAAGCACCAGGTTTAATATTAAAATCTTTCCCTTAAAAAAAGTACACAGATAGAAAAACTTAACAGCATACAAAATAGCACTTCTGCTGTATAAATGTGAGTTAACGTGAGTCCTAAAAATATTTGTAAACCTAGGTGATTATATCTTTGGTACCGTATTGAGAGCCCACTCTCCCTCCTTGGACCAACTTTGGGGATCTCAGGGAAGTAAGGTGCCAACCTGCAATGCAGGGCTGGTGCCCTTCCTGCACCCCCTTCCCAACCCTCCCCGTGCTGGGACGTCTTGGCTACAACCCTGACTCCCCTGGCACCTCCAATGCTCACTGGGCTGGGGATAATGAGATGTCACTGCTAGGTCTGGGCAGTGACAAAACCATACCCCCACGGAGTGCTGCCTCAGGGATGGGGCAGCTGGTGGTTGAGGAGGAAACCTCCAAAGCGCCCACCTCTCACATCCTTCTTGGAGCACCCATCTGAAGCTTCTTGTCCTTTACAAGACATAACTGACGCAGACCTCGGCGCGGGTGCTGGAGTGGTGGGCTGCAGGAGGTGATCTCATTTGCCCTCTGTCTCTTTTGCCCGGGATACCCTCAGAGGTCATCGGGGGTAGTGAAAGAGGTCCCGTGGTCTTCCCATGTCCCTGGGGCAGCTGCTGGGGGCTTTCCAAGACACCGGCTGTCACTCTTAAGTCAAGGCCTGGACAGCTGCGTTCTTGAGACTTGCTGGAGGCCTGGGGAAGGGGCATGGTTCCTGTGTCCCCAGAGTGTGATGTGTGATCTGGAATCTCCCAGGAGCCCAGCTGACCCCCCAGGATGGAAGTTTAGGGTATATGACCTTGCTTCATCTGGACAAATGTGCAACCACCTGGAATATTCTAGAATGTTAGTGCTGGCAAGGCACTTGGAGTTAATAAGTCCGACTTGTTCATTTTTTCAGGGGGAAAACTGAGGCCCAGAGAGGGTGAGGGATTCCTCCAAAGTCTCATAGCAGATCCAGTGCAGAGCCAGGGCCATATATTGGAACACACATGTGGCCACTCCACACTGGCACATTTACATTCTCATCACAGATGCGGGGCCCGTCTGGCCTTCCAGACTCTGGTGGATGGATTAAGACTGAGGGTGATAAAGAAAAAGCTCCAGGACTGATGGGCCTGAAGGACAAGGACACGGGCACTTGCTATGGCCACATGTGCTCCAAGTGCCCTGGGCAGGGGCTGCAGGCTAGGGGTGTCCTGTACTTGGCTCAGCCTCCAGCATTAATTAGGCTGCCTAATGGCCCCAGACCAGCTTGGGCCAGGGAAAGCAGGGACTGGCATCATAGGGAGGAGACTGGCTTTCTTCTGGATGAGGCAACACTGCCCAAGGCTAGGCCCCAGCTCAGGCAGCAGCCAGGGATGCTAGGGTCCCTTCCCTAGCTCCTGGGTGGATAAAAGTGCGAGGAGAGAGCTATGATTCCTTGAGGGGTAGCTGGCTGAACAGAAAAAAGTTAATTTACCACCTCAATAACCCCAAGAATCTTTCCAGGGAGGGATTCGACCTCCCTACCTATCAGCCAGGGAGAGAATCCTAGATTCTGGGCATCAAGCCCAACTTTACCATCTTACATATGGGAAAACGGAGTCCCCTGGGCGGAACCCTGGCTCAGAGTCAGTTAGCCTCCCTGGAGGCACAGGGCTGGTCGTGGCCCCTGCAGTTTTCTTGCCTCCTAAGCCAGCCCCAGGGTTTGGGGCACAACACGTCAGGAGCAGAAAGCTTCCAGAAGGGGACAGCTGATAAGGGCAGCCTGGCTGACAGGAGGCCCGGCCAGGCCAGGAGGTGCTGGGTGCTGGCAGAGGGGAAGCTTTGGGCAGGGCAGGGTGGGGGCCAGCCCCCTACAGGAAGCTGTCCTCTGCTTCCGCTCGAGGCGCGGGGCACCCTGAATCCGGCAGCTGTTCCAGCTCTGGCTCTGGTTCCACCTGGCGCTCAAGCTGGGGCTCTGGCTCTGGTTCCTCCTGGGGCTCCAGAGGGCTGTCACAGGAGATGGTCGAGGAGGTGTTGACTTCATTCAGGGTGGAGCTAGAGGAAGGAGGCAGTGAGTGACAGGCTAGGAAGGAGCCCAGGAGGATTACAGCAGCAGTCACGAAGAGCCTTCGGTGTGTCTGCCCCTGCACCATGGGCTTCACACACTCTGGCTCATTTAACTCTTGTGAAAACTACGCAAGGCCTGCACCATGAGGAAAGTGTGGCTCAGAGAGGTTATGTCACTGCCCCACTTCACACAGCAGGGAAGTGCAGGAGCTGGAACTTCGGAGCAGGGTTGGCTGGCTCCAAAGCTCCTTTCTCATCCACCAGCATCTGCCTCCTCTGCACCCCTAAAGGTGTATGCTATCTCATTTAATCCTTGCAATGACCGCCTGATAGAAGTACTTTTACTGTTCATATTTTATAGAAGAGGACACCGGCCGAGTGCGGTGGCTCACGCCTGTAATCCCAGCACTTTGGGAGGCCGAGGCGGGCAGATCACCTGAGGTCAGGGGTTCGAGACCAGCCTCAACACGGAGAAACCCCGTCTCTACTAAAAATACAAAATTAGCTGGGTGTGGTGCTGCATGCCTGTAATTCTAGCTACTCGAGAGGCTGAGGCAGGAGAACTGCTTGAACCGGGGGGCGGAGGTTGCGGTGAGCCGAGATCGCACCACTGCACTCCAGCCTGGGCAAGAAGAGTGCAACTCCATCTCAAAAAAAAAAAAAAAAAAGAAGAGGACACCAATGTTTACACAGTGAAGCAGCTTGTCTGAGGGCACAAAACAAGGCAAGCATTCACACCTCAAGCTATGGGAGAGCTGCACTTCACTCCTCTGCGTTCACACCTCAAGCTGTGGGAGAGCTGCACTTCACTCCTCTGCGCCATCCACTGGAACTCTTGGATGGTTCGTCTCTTCAACAGTTAGAGCAATGAGGGCCTTTGGGAGCCTTCTAAGGCCTGTGTGCACTCCTGGCACATATGGAGAAACTGAGGCTCTCAGAGGAAAAGCCTTCCCAGGTCTCATAGCGGCTAGTGGCAGAGTTGGGACAGTACCCCAGCCTGGGGCTCCAGCCACTTCACCTTGGGCTGGATCTTGCTTTGGAGGTGGGCATGGCCTCATGAGGAGCCCTTCTCTCCAGTTAAGGGGAGATCCTGTGTGGACATCAAGTCCCCGCAACAGCAGGGTCCTCCTAGAAAGCCCCCGCTGAGCTGTAACTTCACCACTTCCCAAGGTAAAAGAAAACCACAATCTCCTTCCCAATCTGAATTCTGTCCTGAATTCCTGTAGGCGCCTCTGACTCCTGCAACCCTGGAGGCTCTCTCCAGCCCCAGGGCATGGTGCTGAAGAACAGAACATAGGCCTCTGGCTGGCCATGAGTAACAACTGGGGTGCTGGGGATGCTAAGTAGGTTTGCTTCTTCTCCTTGGGGCTAGGACAGGACCTAGAGATGAGAGAGTATAGATAACCTCTGGGGGCTCCCTTAAAGGAAATAGCTACCTTGCAACTAATTCCCAGCCCATACTTTTGTTTTTACTAACCTGCCCTTTCCACCTCAGGGCATCAAAGTTCAAATGAGTTCCATTCTCTCTTTTATTTGTTGTTAGGGATAAGTATTTACCCTAGGTAACTTACCTCTGAGGCAAGCCTGACAGCACGCATGCAGGCGCCCGCGCGCGCGCACACACACACACACACACACACACACACACACACACACACACGATATCCTTGGCCCCAGGCCACAGTGGTTACCTGGCTAGGCTGGGGGAACCCTCCAGTGGGCCTTCGTCAGCAACCTCGGGTTTGGGGTCAGGCAGGGGGATGATATAGTCGTTGTCACCCTCATTGGGCTGCACGGCAGTGTAGAGGACGGAGCTGCTGTCCAGGGGAGATCGGAGGCCATGGAACCCGGGCAAGCGGGCCTGGGACCGAAGGATGGCTGGGTGGTCACTCCTCAGAAACTCCTCATCCACCTGCTGGTACTTCTGCTCCCAGGGCAGGGAGAACCAAAGAAACAGGGATGGTCAGGCCACAGTTGCCTTCAGGGATCTTCTAACCTGGCCCATCCCCCTTTGTATAAATAAGCTCCCCGCTGCTCAGAGGGGAAAGGGATTTGCCCAAGCCACACGGCTGAGCTGACCTCCCATCTCACATAGAATCTTACAAGGCGTGGTGAGCTCAGGACCACCCAGGGAGGGGCAGTTATCAGAACCGCACCCAGGACTCTAACTCTTCCCCGACTTCAGAGCAGACAGGCACAGGCTCTCATGCTGCCTCAGCCTCCTTCCGCAGGGCCTCAGTTTCCTTGGCTGTGAAGTGGTGATGACCTTACTCCATCTCCCAGGTCCCTGGGACCATCCCCGGGGCGCAGTGGGGGTGAGAAATGGACCCAAGGAAGGAGCTGCCTCTGTGTCAAAGGCGGTGTGTATTTCCTCCTCACTCGGAGCCCTGTTGTTGGACCGGGCAGGGTTTCAGGGCTCTGCTGGCTCTTTGGGCCTTGGAGAGACGATCCTATGACAGGATCCAAGTGGTCAGGTGGTTCATGATCATGTAACCTGGGGTTATTCACACTTCTGAAGGAGCCCCATGGTTCGGTATGGATGCAAAGGCCCGAGGGAGGCAGCAGGACAGACAGGGCTCTAGGCCCCCTCCCTGCATCTAATCGATCAGCTTCCATGTAGCTCTGTGCTGCTAAAATAAACTCATAGCGCCAGCCCATCCCCTCCTAGAACCAGCAGGGAAACTGAGGCCCAGAGAGGACAAAGGGTGGTCCCCTAAATGCCAGCCCATCACACAGAGCCTTGTACTTGGTGTCTGACTTCTACACCAGAGCTCTCTGTGTTCCACCCCTACCCTGCCTCAACATACCTTTTTGTAACCTTCGCCCAACAGTCTCTCGAGAAGCAGCACCAGCTGGGAGAAAGGGGGCCGAATCTCAAACTTCTCTTCCCAGCACTTCTGCATGATCTCATAGCTGGGGACGAGGAGAAGGGTCAGGGTCTCTGGCCCAGGGTTCAGGGGACAAGGCTGGGCTGGGGGAGTGGGAGGCTGCTGCCTCTCAGAACAAGGTGAGCCATGGAAAGGAGCTGGGGGGAAGTGGTGGCTGGGTGTATCCAGAGGTCCTGCCTCTGGATATTCCCTTGGGAGGCCCTCTCAGAGCCCCCATTCCACATGGTTCCACAGGTTGACTATGCCTGGGTGAGCACAGGACCCAAACTTGGCCAATCGTTTTCAGTCCTGCAGCTTCTGCGGTCGGTTCTTGATGGCATGTGACCCCACCCGAGCCCTTGAAGGTCAGCTCTGGGACTTTTGCTGACACTATGCAGCAAGCAGTAGGACATGAGGCTGGCACTGCTGGTAGCCATTTGAGCAATGCTGGCCTGAAAATGAGGCCACACAGAGCAAAGCAGAGCTCAGGGCTAGAACAAGAGGTTCCTGATGCCATCCTTTGCACGGCTGGATCCAGTTACACCAAGGCTTTCTAGATCTCTGAGCTAACAAATCTCTCATCTTTGGTTTAAGCCAGTAGAGTTGGATATCTATTGTTTGCAGTACAAAATCCTCCCAAATGCATGAAGCTCCACTCACATCTCGTCGGAGGCGTGGGCAGGCTGGGCCATGCGGTAACCCCGTTTGATGGCATTGTAGAACTGCTCATTCATGGGCAGCTCTGGGTAAGGGGTGCCACCTGTTGGGGAGCATAGACAAGAGACACACAGGCTCAGGGCTGGAAAAGTGGCAGGGCACCCTCTTCTACAGGACAAGGAGAGCCATGCTGGCCCTGGTATGGGGGAGGGGGCAGTGGCCCTGGCATTTGGAACTGTGGGCTCCTTCATGGGCTCTGGACAGAGACCGCAACCCTCCCCAGGATAGACAGCCAGAATGTGAGAGCCAAGCAGGCTTTCTGATGTCACTGTCCAAACCTGTCAATACTCACACAGGGAGCTAAAGAGACCCAGAGAGGGCAAAGAATTTGCTAACATCACACAGCAGGGAGAAGGTAGCAGAGCTGGGACCTGAACCAGGATCCCTGTATCAGGGCTTGTCCCATAGCCCCACCAGGCCAGAGGCGTGATTGCTGGAGGTAGACCCCAGGCCAGGATGCTGAGGCCTGGAGGAAGAAGCAAGCGTACCCAAAGTGAAGATCTCCCAGAGCAGGATCCCGAAGGACCACACGTCGCTCAGGGTGGTGTAGAGGCTGTTGAAGATGCTCTCTGGAGCCATCCACTTCAAAGGCAAAAAGGTCTGTAGGGAGGTCAGGATAGGTGCTGAGTGCAGGGAAGGACCTCAGCCCCACTCTGCACCTGGGACAGGAGAAGGGTACCTGGCAGTTCCCACCCACAATCACTTCTCCCTCCCATTCCCTGTGAGGGCCCTGGTCACAGTTCCCATGTCCATCCCAGTGCTGGCCAGAGGACCAGAAGCTGTTTCTTTTCTCACTAGCTGGGGACAAGGCAGCCCCTGTCCCTGGGGAAAATCTCCAGGGTCTGAGTAGTGAAGTGGGGGAGCCAGGGACTTGTCAAGGCACCCCCCAAGCTCTCATCCTGGCTACATTTGATCTCTGGGCCTAGCATCCCTCCATCTGGGGTTTGCTGAAAAGTGGGGAGATGAGAGACAGGCAGAAGGATCATGTTTTAACCAGACCAATCCCAGCTACTGCGTGTGACCTGCTCATCTTTCTTGCCTTGTCACCTGGGCTCCTTCCTCTGCCCACCACTGCCGGAACAACACATTCGGCCTGTTCCCCCTTCCCCCACCCTGGACCCATTACAGCCAGCCCTCCCCACTGCTATACTTGCTCCATGCTCTCCTGGGCGGCTCCCCTTCCTGTCCCTGCACACATAGCTGGGCAGGCACAGCCCACCACCGCTGTCAGAGCAGGCCACGAGGAGCCCCACACAGATATCCCATGAGCTGCAGCCACACTAGTCAGGAGGGAAACTGTTCCTGTGGTCACAGACACATGGTGACAGCCCCACAAGGGCCAGGGAAGGTACTCACACTGCCTTTGGAGATGTAATTCGAATCCCGCATGATGTCTCGAGCCAGGCCAAAGTCACAGATCTTGACCAGCTTGCCCTCGCAGATGAGCACGTTCCTGGCCGCCAGGTCTCGGTGGACGCACTGGGTTTGGGGAGAGGGGAGCTGAGGCCTTGGGGGCAATTGTGGGGAAAGAACCTCCATGTCAAGGGCTTTGGGAAAATGCAACACTGCCCACATGCGAGAGGCCATCCTGGTGTGCGGGTGCTCTTGGAGGATGCTGGCTGACTGGCTGACCCACTTCCCCATAGCCCCTACTGTGCTCTACCACAACCACACGTACGTTCTTGGAGGCCAGGAACTCCATGCCATTGGCCACCTGGTAGCTGAAGCCCACAAGGTCCATGTAGCTTAGCACCGGAGACTCATTGATTAAAGTTGCCCGACAGGTCCTCTCAGGGGCTAGAGGAGAAGCAGAGGGTCACCTGCTATCTTATGTCTCCTTTTGGCCCACAGGACCCCTGCCCTTTGGCTCCTGAATGTCCAAGACAGGTGGCTACTCATTGCCTAGGTCCCCCCTAAAAGGAGAATGATTTCTTAATATCGAACTCAAAGTTCTCCTGCTTTATCAGTGCCCTCACTGGCCAGAAACATTTTTGGCATTAGCTCTTGGGCCACTTTTGCCCAGCCCTTGCCTGCCTGCCTCTCAGGGACACTAGACCAGCCTGGGGCCGAAGCTGAGTAGATCACTTTCCCTAGCACCACAAAAGGCCAGGTCCTCCCACATCCCTGCTCTCTCCCTCCCTGTGGGTTCTTTTTTTTTTTTTTTTTTTTTTTTTTTTTGAGACGGAGTCTCGCTCTGTAGCCCAGGCTGGAGTGCAGTGGCCGGATCTCAGCTCACTGCAAGCTCCGCCTCCCGGGTTCACGCCATTCTCCGGCCTCAGCCTCCCGAGTAGCTGGGACTACACAGGCGCTGCCACCTCGCCCGGCTATTTTTTGTATTTCTTAGTAGAGACGGGGTTTCACCGTGTTAGCCAGGATGGTCTCAATCTCCTGACCTCGTGATCCGCCCATCTCGGCCTCCCAAAGTGCTGGGATTACAGGCTTGAGCCACCGCGCCCGGCCCTCCCTGTGGGTTCTATGCATGTTTCTGGACCCACAAACAGTGGTCCACTACAGAGCAGTTTTTGCCAGGTGGCTAGCCTCAATTTCCACATCTATGAAATGGGCACGAGACTCCCTTCTTCCCAGGGTTTTTGGCAAGGCTGGGCATGTGAAGAGCATCAGCCTGCGTGGGTGTGGGGTACTGTGTCCACCCACCAGAGGGAACGTAGTTATCGTAGGGGGCCGTGTAGTTGGAGGACTCGATGTCGGCATATTTGACATCTCCTTTCATGTCCAGCATGGGCACGTAGTCCACCGACTCGTCCTTGCTCATGTCCATGTAGCCACCGTCGCTCTCCCCAGTCAGGGACACATGGCTGGGGGTAAAGGAGCATCACAGAAGAGCCTGGAGGCTTTGCCTTCCCCTCCCCTCCTGCCCCTTGCCACTCATGAATTTCTTCTCTCACACACTCACTCATCCTTCAGGCTATCCCAATAGGAATGCCCATGGATCGACCCTTTTCAACCAACCTGCTGGGCCAAGCTGGGCACTGAGGCTGCCAAAATGACAGTTAGAACCCACAGAGCTCACACCCAGAGGCGATGACAGCACCCCAAGGCAAAGGTCACAAGATGGGTGTGTACAGAGGCGCCTTCCTGTGGCCTCCCCAGGGCCACCTGGCCATAGGAGTGCCTGGCTGCAACCCAGTGTGGGCAGCCAGGAGTCACCCCGATACCTATGCCTGTAGCATCAGCTCCCCAAAGGGCTGTGGGGCTCTACACACATGTCTCTACGGGCAGGAAAAAGATGGGAAGGAAATTGATCAAAACATTGGAGAGGGCAGGAGTGAGTTTTACGGTCTTTCACGCTTTTCTGAAGCTACTCTTGTCTTTGTTTTTGTAATCAGCAAAAGAACTAAGAAATGTTCTTTTTGGAAAAGATGAAGAAAGGAGTTGAGCTCCCTAAGGGGCAGTGTGGAGGCTGGTGTGTAGAGGCTGTAGACAGGAACACAGTCTGGAGCACCGCTGCGCAAACTGGGAGCTTGGCTCTCGTCTCACCACAGCCTCTGTCCCTTCCTCCATCACTGCGTGCCCGGGACTGAAGGGCAAACACCCACGACACAGGGATGGCATGTCACATGTGTAGAGGGCTTAGCAGCACAGGGCCTGGCATCACTGTTATTCCCTCATCTGGGGTGGGCCACCTTGTAGAACAGCCCTAGCTCCAGGAGTGATTCTGTTCCCTGCCCTGTCACAGCCTCAGCTTCTCCTCCCGGACAAAGGGAGGGGAAGGAGCGGTGCTCCTCAGGTATCCCAAAGATTCAGTCCCTGGCCTCCCTCCTGGTACCTGGGCAGGGGGAGCCCAACGGGCAGCGCATTGCTGTAGAGCTCCGCGCTGGGCGGGCGGCGCTTGTCGGAATGGTGCTGCAGGAAGGTGTGCTTGTTGCGGTGCAGGTAGTCCACCAGGTCTCCGTAGCGGCAGTACTCAGTGATGATATAGATGGGTCCTGCGGAGGGACAGGCTCAGGGACAGTCCCTACGGAGGCCTCGGGCGTCTCCTCAAGGCCACGAGGCTAATCAGGGGCTGGATGTGGGAGAGACACTTTGGCATGACGGCTAGGAGGCTTCAGTGCCTTGCAAATCTGGGTTCTTTTCCTGCCTCTGTGGCAGAGAGCAAGGTACTGAGTCTCCCTGAGCCTTACCTTCCCCAGCTGTTAAGTGGGGTAATTAAACCCACCACAAAGCGCTGCCATGAGGATTAATGAGATGATGTCTTTATTGGCTGGGCACGTGGCAAGTCCACAGTGTTGGCTCTTATTGATATGTTTTCAAACTAAAGCTTACTTTGGAGCCCAGTATAGAAAGCAGATAAAGGCCACTGTTTACAATAATCACTTCAGTAGTTAAATTCAACTACAATGCGTTTACTTAAAGTCAGTCAGTGAGAACTTGAAGATATCTACGCGAACAAAAATTTTGAAATGAGTGATCATTGCGGACGTGAATAAGTCTATGTACCCAACATACTTCTGTATTTTGTTTTGGTTGCATAATGCTGAGGAAAATCCCAGATCTCACAATAAGCAGCTGCAAATGGTGATAACATTTTTTTTTTCAGCCTAACTGGCAATCAGAGCTTCAAATAAACACAGTTGGCCACAGAGACTTTCTTCTATGATCAAATAAAGGTAGCCCCCAATTAGCAAGCTGGTGGTCTCCAATGGTGGGCGTATAACGCATCTTAATGTCATGTGAGCTGTTATTTATTGGTTTTCAAAATGTGTTGTAAAAATAAAAGCATCAGCCAACACCATGGTCTGGAAGCTGCTAGGACTGGTGACCCGACTAATCGTTCAGCTGAGAAGGTGTTGTGACGTTGTGAGTTTCTAAACCCCACCGCCCTCTGGGACCGTGCAGTGGGGGCGCTGGAGTGGGGGGGCACGGACCCTCCAGCAGGAGTGTGCTGCTGAGTGAGGCCTGAGGAGGCGGTAGGCGGGGCCTGGCCTTGGTGGTGGGCACTTTCCCTGAGTCCTCTGGGGCAGTGGGTTCGGTACCTCCTTTGGTGCAGGCCCCCAACAGGTTGACCACGTTCAGGTGGGGCCCAAGGTGACTCATGATCTTCAGCTCCGACATGAGGGCTTGCTTCTCACTGCTGCGGGCTGTGGCTGAGGAAAATGGGGCCCCCAGGGCAGGCCCAGTTATGGAGGCTCCACGGAGGCCCCACCACAGGAGCCTATTCTGACTCTTCTGCCCCGCCCTGTGCTGCAAGACTCATGCAGCCTGGCGAGGGGTGAGCACCCACACTGTGAGGAGGGGAAGAGGCCAGGGTAGGGGGAGGCAGGCCAAGGAGGCCAGGGTGGGGAACCCTCTTTCCCAAACCAGACTCGGGAGCAGCGCCTGCTGCAGTGTGACGGCCCCTCTTGTGCCTGCTAATCAGCATCAGGCCACCCTGGGAGAGGCTAAGTGTGTGGGGAGGGGCAGGGAGAGGTGAAGGCCCAGATGTGGAGGGCTCCAAGGACTACTCACATTTAAGCATCTTGACGGCCACTTTCATCGTGGCCTGAGAATGACTCAGGCCATGAGCCGTGGCCTCCACCACCTGCCCAAAGGCCCCAGAGCCGAGGGTTCGTCCTGGTGCAGAGATGATCCCTCAGCTCCTGGCCTACCAGGAAGCTGCACCACTCCCCCCGCTGCCCCCTTCCCCCCGATCCCCCGCCCCGCTGCCACCCTTCCTGCCCAGTGAGGGGAGAGAGCCACTCTCTTAGGTCAACCTAGACATTACTTAAACCACCTTGGACTCAGGGTATTCCCTAAACACACTCCTGCAACCACAATGCCTCCCTGTCTTTCCTGGCATCTCATCTAAGTCCTGCCTGCTTTCTGCCCCATCTTTAATCTCTGGAAAGTTTCTTCCCTCCCCAAGGAAGCACGCTCCTCTGTACCCCCTCAGCTTCCCCAGCCAGACCCGGCCTGCCACTCAGCCTGTCCTCAATTCTTCCACTTTTGTCACATAGGGGCCCCGTCTCACGGGGTCACAGGATCATAGAATCTCAATGCTAGGCAGTTCCTGGGGGATTGTCTTGTCCTCACTGTACGTAGCAGGAGACAGCGGACCAGAGAAGGCAAGACACCAGCCCTAGGTCTCATAGCTAGTCATGACAAGGCTGGGACCAGACCTCAGAGAGTCTTCCCACCCATCTTGAGTCCCCACACTGCCACCTGAGGCCTCCCAGGACTGACCCAGCACAAGCTGGTCCCGCGGCAGCTCCCACGTGGAGTCATAGGGCAGCTGCATGGGGTCCACGTAGATGTACTCATGGCCATCAGAGCTCACAGACTCAATCACCTTCCATCGGATCTCGTAACGTGGCTTCTGGAGGCCCAACCCCAGGAATTAGTTATCAGAGGGGGCCTTGGACCTTGAGGCCCATTAGGTCCATCCATCTAGGACACATGGGGCAGGGGACCCTGAGGCCCAGAGAGGGGCAGGGGACCCTGAGGCCCAGAGAGGAGCAGGGGAATATTTGAAATCACACAGCAAGTGCTCAACTGAGCCAAGGTCTTCATGGGCTCGGAGGGAACAGGGACCAAGGGGTCCCAGAGGAGGCTTCAGAACTTGGCAGACTGAGGAGCAACTGGCAGCTGAGGGCCTGGCTCATGAGAACCTCCTCTCCAGCTTCTCTCCCAGCCTTAGCTGCTCCTCAGATGGAAGTGGTGGAGCAGGTGACCCCAGAAAGTGACACCAGGTAGGGCACTCGGCTGGATGCGGATGCCCTCCCCATGCTGGGTGAGTCAGAAAGATGTAAGCTTAAAATGTTGACATCTTAGGGTGTTGGAACCACAGGGCTGGAATTTTAGAATGATGGGATCATGAGGTGCTGCAATCCTGATTCAGGAAGCTTAAAATGTTGGAATCACAGAATGGTGAAATCTCAGAGTAGAACACTGAAATTACAGACTAACGCGATCAGAATGCATTTCAGTAGAATCACGGGGTCTCCATGGGTGAGAGCTGGAAAAATCCTGGAGCCCATGCAGTCCACCACAAAGGTCCCATGCTCCATGGCTAGGATGAGAGGAATGGTGCCTCAGCAGGACCCGGGGACTTAGTGACACAGTAGGGGAAGAGAATCCTGGATAGCTTAGGCCCGGCTCAGGTTGGCCCAGACTGCTGGGGGTAGAGGAAGCTCGGACAGCCAGCATCACTCTACGTAAGTTCCCACCTGAGTTCCATGCTGAGCCCTGCGTGTGGCCAGATCACGCAGCATTCAAGGAGGGCAGAGGGGTGGAATTCATGCAAAATAGTGATGTGCCAGTCTTCACCCATTAGGCCAGGGAGGGGCTTACCTTCTGCCAAAGCATGATGAGGATGATAAGGGAGATGATGGTGAGGACCACCAGGGCCAGGATGGCTGAGATCACCACTGCCTTGAAGGGCAAAGCTGGAGGCAGAGATGAGAGCAGGCCATGAGCAAACTGGGCAGCTGCCCTCCCCTGACCCCATCTCTGGCATCACAGATCCCTCCGTACACATCCTGTGCAGAATAGAAGCACCCACCTCCCCATTAGCCTGCGGTGTCAGACCCTCAGCCTCTCGCTCTAGGCTGCACGTTCAGACTGTCCTGTAAATACCCCATCCCCTCAGTAACTACCCCCACTCAGATCACTGCTGGCCTCCGCATCCCTTCAGCACTGCCAGTCAGTCTGGCCTTGCTGCCAGAACTCTAGACGGGCTACAAATCCTGTTCTGGATTCCAGTCCATTGCCTGGACTTCCCATTAGCCCTGGAGCCCCTGAGGGCTGGGTTGCGGCTTACCTCTCCTCTGAGTCCACACCCTTGCTGGGGCTGCTACAGCTTGGTCAGACTCTATGCCTGACCGAGTGGCTGGTGGACGGAGTGAGTGGCCACTGACGGAGCAATGGCTGAGACCCCCAGCCTGATGAATCCAGACCTCAGCATGGAGGCTGCCTCCTCTCCACTCCACCCAAAGGGCCCAGTTGGGGTTGGGGTGGTGACGGTAGTTACAAAGTGGGGCTCACACTGGCCCTTACAAGCCTCGAGTCTCCTCCACCCTCAAGGCCTCAGCCTCTTTGCTGTGCTTCCCACTCTCCCCATCCACCCCCGCCAGATCCGCCTCTCCCCTACCCTGCCCCGCTGGCCACCCATGATGTCCCATGGAACTTATTCCCTCCTCTTCTGTCCCCAATCTGTGCTTCTTTGCTCCCCAGGGAGTCCTGTCCCACCTCCTCCTCCCCATCCATTGCTATAACCTCAGTCCCTAAAACCACACCTGGCACATGGTAGGTACCTGGTACTACTTGTTGAATTACTAAGTGAATGCCATTCTTATGCTTAAAATATTTGGATGCAGGCTGGGCGCAGTGGCTCATGCCTGTAATCCCAGCACTTTGGGAGTCCTAGGAGGGCGGATCACGAAGTCAGGACCAGCCTGGCCAATATGGTGAAACACCGTCTCTACTAAAAATGCAAAAAATAGCTGGGCATGGTGGTGGACTCCTGTAATCCCAGCTATTCAGGAGGCTGAAGCAGGAGAATTGTTTGAACCTGGGGGTGGAGCTTGCAGTGAGCCGAGATCGCACCACTGCACTCCAGCCTGGGCAACAGAGTGAGACTCTGTCTCAAAAACAAACAAACAAAATTTGGATGCTTCACCATGTTATCAGTAAAGGAAAAAGGCCAAAATCCTAAAATGGCACATAAGGCAGAGGCTTCATGACTCTACCTCTTCCCGCTCCAACTTCATCTCTCACCCTTATCCATTCTCTCCATGCCTTCCTCCTCAGGGCCCCAGACCAACATCCCTCTTCTCCTCCCTCCTCCCACTCATCACACATCTCGGTCCTGGGAAGGAAGCCTGCATCTTCTAGGCAACCATTGCTGGAGGCATGAAGGAGCCCTCTTGCAGCCGTCCCAGGCCCTGTGGGCTGGTGCTCAGCTTCCCGCTCAGGCTTTAGTCACACAAAAGTGTCACATCTGCCTTGGCTCAGAGTTGGTCTTCCACTCAGGCTGTCCACACTGTCTGCCCAGATACATACTTGCTCAGAGAATGTGTATGCATGTGTGGAAGCATAGGTGAAATGAGGGGATGAGAAGAAGCCCACCCATCCACCACAGGGCAGGGGACAGGAGGCAGCCCTAGACAGGCATGTGCAGGAACACGCCCAAGGACCTGCATACACAGAAACCAAAATGCCTCACATGGCCTTTGGAGCCCTTCCTGCTCTAGATCTGCCGACCCCTGTAGCTCCATCCCACAGCACTTCCTTCCCCTTTATCTGCCGCCCTTCCAGCCCCTAAGTATCCACACACTCGATCCTCCAGCCAGATTGAGTTGAATTCCTTTCATTTCTAGGAACTCATTTTGCCTCTGGGCTTTTACACAGGCCATTCCCTCTGACTGGGACACCATTCCACACCAGGCTAACTCCTAGTCATTTTTTAGGTTTTGACCTAAAGGTCCCTTTTCTAGAATACTTTCCTGGATCCCATAGCTGGGCATGGGACCCCTTCTCCCTCTAGGCTTTGCCCCTAATGTGGTGATCCTGGGGGAAATTGCCAAGTTCCTTGTCTGCCTTCTCTCTCTGGACTATGGGTACTGGGAGGTCCAGGCAGGGTTGAACCCTTTGACCTTTATACTTCAATGAGAAGTTGGGTCCTCATATTTACTGAATGAAGAAGAAATATGAATAAATGAAGCACATGCATACAGGTGCATGTATGCATAAGGAGGGGCAGGTAAATACACAAAAGCATCAAGACACTAGTAGGCATTGTTCATATGTGCAGAAATTACACATGTATGTGTACCTGCTAACAGAGGTACATTGTACAGCAGGCATATGTGTACGGGAATTATGCTTGTACACTTTCCTAGAAAGGTGTGCTCCAATTATATGCTTACAGACATGCACTATGCCAGTTTGCATGCATGCAAAGGAATTGTACACGCATTGCTTGTACACATGTATAGGAATTGTGTACCCACAGGTACATGCATACAGACATACACTGTGGGTTTAAACAGATGTCTGGGGATTAGGCACGCTCATGTACATGGCTTACGAACATGTGGTGGGTTTACACACATGGACGTGCATAGTGCACACGTATATGCTTATACACATACACTCTAGCTTTACAGGAGTGACTGGGGATTGGGCATTCTTCAGTACACGATTTACATATCTACACACAGAGGATTTGCACCTATGTTCAAGGAACAGGCATGCACATTACATGGCTTACGACATACATAGAGTATATGTACACTGAAGGGCATAGTGCTATTCATATCCATGGTTTATAGACTTGTGTTTGTACGCATGTGTACCCATATTGTGTATGCTGGAACATGTTCCTATGCATGTACACCGCAGGGTTTCACGATGCTCCTGTTTGCCCCTGGGCACGCTAACTCCTTTGGCTGCTGTGGGTACATGGGCACAGCACCAATTAGGCAGAGTTAAGGTAGGGGTTGGAATCATCAGGGGCCACCGAGGCTGGGGACTCACAGTGTGGCACCACGATGACCTCCTGCATGTCCTGGCCCACAGCGTTGCGCAGCGTGCAGCGCACCGACAGTGGCCGATCCACGTGCTGCAGACGCAGTGTGCTCACCACCTCAAACTCCTGCTCCTCCTCCCAGTACGTCACGTTCGTCTCCAGCTGGTTTTCCTCTTCAGAACTGTTCCCCAGCAGGATGGGCGGCAGCTCGCGTGGACACCTGCCAGGAGAGCCGGTAGGGTTGCCTGCCAGCCCCTTCCCCTTGCAGACAGGGAAACTAAGGAGAAACTGGTGGAAGGAGGCAGGACGTGTCCAGTTCCTCTGTCCCACTGCCTGGTTCCGAGCGGGCTCCTCCTGTGCTCCCTCTACTGGTCAGCAGGGGGTGCTCCCAGCCCAGAACTGACGGTGCTGATTGCAAAATCCATTCTTACTTGACCCTCGGGGTCACACAGTGTATGGGGTAGAGGCAGAACCTGCACTGAATCCTGCCTTTGTCCACTACATTAGAATCAGCCCGGCCAGGAGTGCAGAACTGATCTACAGGGCCGGTGAGGTCTCTGGGGCTCAGACCCCACACTTTGCTAGGCCAAACTGCCCAGGGGTAAAGGTAAGGAAAAGCGATCACTTAGGTCATACAGAGTAGGACCAAGGAGGCGGTGACCTGGCCTCCTACGATGCAACGCTATGCCTGTAACAATATGCCATGAAGAACGGGTGGGACTAGATAACCTTCACGAGTTTTTTCTAGCCAGCTGGGGGACCCTGGGCGACTGAGGCCCAGGTCTGCTCACCTTTTGAGATCTCTGCAGGCAGACCAGATGATGTTCGGCTGGGGCATGCCCCGGCCACGACAGCGGACTGTCTGTTCCCCGCTGTCTGGGTGGCTCTCACTTAGCTCCAGCACGCGGACAGGGACTGCATGGAGAGGGCACTGGGTCAGGAGGTGGGAGAGTCAGCGCAGTTAACAGGACAGGTCCTCGGGGAGGACCTGACTCAGAGTCCCTCTTGTGGGAGGAGGGATGTAGACTGCAGGTGAACATTAAATACCAGGAATCAGTGTGAAAATCAATGGGTTTGCTTCTGGGTACTTCAAAGGGAACGCCTCAGCAGGGTGCTAGTCTGTCTTTAACACCTCTCTGAGACTTGCTAATCTTCCCTTTTAACAAAGGGAGCCTAGGCCTCAAGCTCAGAGCCCTGGGCCACCAAGCTCATGAAGCCAGCATTTAATAGCATTGTTTGATCTTCTCTGAGTTTATTTTAGGGGTTGCTTTATATTTATGATATATGATGCCAATTTTCCACCTACAATAGAAAGGTTACATTTTGTCTTTCAAAATAAATTTATTTTTAGAAAGTTAATTGACAAAACATTAAGTCATTATCATGTCATTCCTCTGCTCAAAACCCTGCCATGGCTCTTCATTTCAGTCACAGTAAAAGCCAAAGTCTGGAGCAGGCCCGCAAAGACCTATTCGATTTGCCCTTCTCCCAGCCCCCACTGCCCTATCCCCATTCCGACTTCATCTCCCACCTCTCTCCTCACCAGTCCTGTTCCCACCACACAGGCCTTTCAGCGACTTCTCTGGCCTTTGCACTGCCTGAGGTACCCTTTCCTCAAATATCCATTGAGCTAATGTCCTCACCTTCTTCAAGTCTTCATGCAAATGTCACTTCCTCAGCTCTGATCACTGTATCAAATGTGCAACTCTCACCATTACTTTGTGCCCCACTCTCAATCTTCCCTACCCGGCCCCTGTTTTTCCTCTCCCACAGTGTTAGTTACCTTCTAACCTATGTAATTTGCTGGAGTTTGCCTCCCTACTGTTAGTGTTTGTCTTCCCCTACTCGGATGCAAGCTGCACAAAGGCAGGGAGGGAAGTTCAAGAACCTTGAACAGACAGGCATATGGTAGTTGCTCAGTAAATACCTACTGAGTTAATAGTACAGTATAAGTGGAATGTAAGAAGGAAACATCATGGCCTTGGTACCTAAGCGCCTGAAGTTTTGGAAACACCGATCTAGCCCAGTGGCCTCCTTATACAGCTGGGGAAACTGAGGCCCAGAGGCCAGGTTCACACAGCAGTGGGTCAGTGGCTTAGAATTCATCTCCTGAGTTCCAGGGTCCCTCTCCCACCCTCCTAAGAGTGGGTGGACAGTGCAGGAAGGGAGAGGGAATGGGAGCAGGGAGGGGAAGCAGAAGGGACATGGGGAGGGGCGTGCTCATCACCATTGATCTGTAGCTGGAAGGAGAGCTGGACCTCAGCGTCCTCATGGAAGGCCCGCATGGTGTAGTGGCCAGCCTCTGCCACCTTCACCCGAACGAGTGTCAGTTCTGACACATACCTGGGGAGCAGGAAAGGCAGCTGTCAGTTGGAAGGCCTGTTACAGTTCTCCCCACCCTCCTGGTATTAACAGGAACAAGGACCAGGGAGCGGACGAGCTTGCCAAGGTCATCTAGGCATTGGTAGCAGAGTTGGGACTCAAACCCGGTCTCATAAATCCTCACCCATAGGCAGTTCCCCTAAGCCAAGAGGGAGGGTTGAGATGGACTGTGGGTGGGGGTGGGGAGCATTGAAGGGAAAGTCCTATTTCTCTCCCCTTCAGACAGGTGGACACTGCTCCATCCTAACCTGTCACAGTCTCTATCGGCCAGGCAATCTCTAGCCTCAGGGATACCACAGGCCATGAGTGGTCTGCCTGGCACCCTCTTCCCCAGTCATCTGCCCGTTTACTTCTTGGCTGCTACTGCTGGCCCCACCCATCACAAGCACAACTAAACATCTGGGTGATCATCTGACCGGCGTCTGTTTCCTCCACTAGACTAGGAGCTCTAGGAGGGATGAACTGTCAGCTCTGGTCGCTGCAGCATCCCCAGCACCTGGCACCTAACATGCTCTCAGAAAGTTGGGCCTAGGTTTGTGGCTGAAAGCCAAGGGCTGCCTGGTGGCTGCAAAGAAAAATAACTTCAAGAATGGGGTGGGAGAGAGAGCTTCTCACCTGGTCTCTGACACGTTGCGCGTGGACAGGGCGATCTCGCCTGCGCTGGAGTCGCCCAAGGTGCGGTTGTCTTTGAACCACAGGACGGTGGGCGGTGGGTAGGCCTCGAACACTACCTGCAGTGTCCGGCTCCGGTGCAGCTCAGCAAATTGTAGTGCTCCCACCTCTCCCAGGAGCCGCACGTAGCCGCTCTCTGCAAGGGGTGACCATCAGGGGTGGGGCCCTGGGGGCAGGGCACCAACTGAATCCCAAAGGAGGCCAGCCTGTGAGGCGGGACTTCAGGCCTGCGGACCCTGCTGGCCATGGAGTTCCCCGAGCTGAGGTTGAAATTGGGCTGGGGACGGGGCCTGGAGAAGGGGCCGAATTTGGGGCTGATGTGGATGTCGGGGCTGGCTCCCAGGTAGGGACCAGAGTTGTACTAACAGTTCTCTGTTCTGGGTCAGTAATGTGGCTGATTCTGGGACTAGTGATAAAGTTGAACTAGTGGTAAGGTTGAATTTGGGGATGGGGCTTCCTGGACCTGGGATGGCAGTTGTGCTTGGAAGTCAGGTTGGGGCTGGGGCTCTGGCTAGTCAGAAAGTCTAGGTTGAGATAGGGTTGGATTTGGGGTTGACACTGCATTTTGGTTTGGGTTTGTCTTGGTATTGGGGTTTTGGTGGCACAGAGGCTAGCTAGGGCTGCACTGGAGTGTGGCTGACTATATCCCGGGGCTGTGAGAGGCGGTGGGTCCAGCTCAGACTGGGGGTTGGGCTGAGCCCAAGGCACGCACCAACCACAGTGATGTTGATGGCCTTTTCATCCTGATGGTCGTTCACACTCTCTGTCACATTGCAGGTGTAGGTCCCCGAGTCTTCTAACTCGGCACTGGGGATGTGCAGGATGGAGCGGATGTGGTAAGGCATATCCAAGAGGAAGTCGGTCACCGGCTCCACCAGCCGCCCACTCTGCAGCGACAGGTTGGGCAGGCCCCCCAAATCAGGAGGGGCCGGGGGAAATCAGTTTGCAGTTCAGATATTCACCCCTGCCTGGCCCCCCCTCCAACCCCTGCCTGGCCCCACATTACTTCTTTGCGGGGGTACGTCCACTCGAAGTTGACCACCTCATTCCCAATCACAATGCACATGAGGGTAATGTTCTCACCCTGGCGGACCACCGTCTGCACTGCATTCACGGAGACGTTGATGGATGACACTGGTGGAAAGAGATTGGCTTAGGGCTGGGGAAGTCACCACCAGCCACCACTTCAGCTTGGGGATAGGGTAGGGGCTAGAGAGGGAAAGGATGACTGATGTAGAAGATTCATTCATTCAACAAATATTTACTGAATACCTACTACATGCCAAGTACTATTCTGGACACTGGGGCAACAGTAGTGAACAAAATGGACAAAATCTCTGTTCTTATGGAGCTGACATTCTAGAAGGGATAACAGACTGGAAATTAAAGTACACTCTGGAGATCTACGTACAGGAGAAATGTATTGAGCACATACCATGTGCCAGGTACTCTCCATCTTTTATTGTATTTAATCTTCACAATGATCCTATGAGGTAGGCAGTCATTATTATACCCACGTTACAAGAGGGGAAGCAGGCTCAGAGAGATTACGTGCTTTGTGTAAACTTACTCAGACGGGAAATAGCAAAGCTGGGATTTCGACCCAGCTGGCTCAGAAGCTCGTGCCCTCACCAACCATGTTACACAGGCCAGCTCTGCCGCTATCGAATTCTGCGACAGAGGACAAACTCCATCCTCTCTCTGCGCGTGAGTTTCCTCATCTGTAACATGGGGAAAACACTATCTCCCTTCCAAGGCTGTGGTGAGAATCCACTGGGAAGTGGAGTCTCACACTTTGTAAACTGTAAAGGGCTATTGCTCTGTGGAGGGTTATACTTGCCTGGGCTGAGCATCAGGCCAGAAAGGGGGCTCACCCTGGAGTCTGTAGACATAGTAGGCGTCGGAATCCACCTCCCTGTCCCCAATGGTGGTTTTGCAGATGTAGCTTCTGTCCTCAAAGATACCAGAAAAGCCACGCTGGTGATCGTAGGGGACAGGCAGTGCAATGTCCCCTTTCTTCTCGTGCAGTGTCACCACCAGTTGTGGGTCTGTTACTCGGCATGGAATGGTGATCTCAGTTATTTCCGTAAGAAAGATGAATAGTTCCTCGGCGTCATTAGGGAGGAAGCCCACGGTGGGATCTGCCAGGAGTGGAGCCATGAATGAGTCAGGGAAACCGGGTTTCTGGCCATCCCCTGAATTGCTGTGTGGCAAGTCATTTGCTGTCTCTGGCCCTCTGTCGCCCCGTTACAGAATAGGGATACTCCCAGAGGAGCATAAATCAAATGTTAGAGCTGGTCCCTTCCAGCTCTAATGTTTGATATTGACAGCGCCAGGGTAAGAAAGAAGGCAAGTCACAAGTTGAAATGCAGCTGATATCTGGAGCTTGGAGAATGGGGAAGACGGGATGTGGGGTCAAGAGGGAGCAGATTGGAAGCAGCTGAGAATATAGAGTTCTTGGGAGGCAGGAATGGGGTGACTGGCAGGGAGCAGGCAGATCATCCAGACCAAGGAGTGGGGGCGAATACACTGCCGGACTGAGCCAGGCTGGTTCCATGATTGTCTGCTTTTCTAGGACGGCTGCATTTCACAACAAACTAAAGCATTCTCTGGACTTCCCCTGGTGCCTCCAGTTGAAAAAGGAGTAAGGAGTGGACACACAGCCTGGGGACCCTTACCTGGCACAAAGATGTAGAGCCGTTTCCGCTCATCAGGCTCCAGTCCACGGGAGTCATTGTAGGTGCAAAAGTATTCTCCCGTGTCTAGCCCAGTGAGGTTGGTCAGTGTCAGCACACTGGAGAAGGTATTGTCCTGGGCCTTGGCCATTTCCTGTGGGAGCTCCTGGGACATCCGCTCCCACACCACGGGAGCTGAACCCGAGCAGGTCAGAACAAAGGTGCTGGAGACATTGAGGATAAGCTCTGGCCCCGGGGGTGTGATGACCAGGCCCTGAGAGACCTGCGGTTCCAGCAGTAACAGCAGGGGCAGCAACAGCAGCTGGCCTTTGGGAGAGGAGGTATCAGACATCAGGGCACAGGGACCTCAGCACCTCTCACAGGGCTGAGCCTGTGAGGAGGCCACATATGCACAGCCCTCAAGTCCTTGAGGAGCACAGCTCCTTTATCTGACAGACTGGGGCTCTCCAGCCACGGCTCTGAGGATCACTCACCCAGCTTCAGGGCCCCAGGGATTCCTCCAGACTGCCTATGTCAGTCCCTTTAGACCCCAGCCTCTAAATCCTTCAGCAGTGCCGTGTGTAGGCAGTAGGCACCAGAAGGGGCCAGGAAATCCTCGGGAAGCAATTCCCTGGCCTCTAGTTCCTGCATTGCTTCCCAGGTCACTTTCTGAGCCTCTTCCCTACAGCTCCCCGCCCCCTCCCCCGACTGCCCAGGTTCTGCCCAAGGCCCAGAGGTGGCTCTGGGTGGGAGAGGGATGGGAGGGAGGGGCTCAGGTAGCTCAGAGTGGGGGCAGGAAAGATGCTGAGGCCCCTCTGGGCTGGAGGGGCCTGGGTTTGGGGGTATGCGTGTGTCAAGTGATTGGTTTCCCACCATGACATCCCCTGAACAAGGATTTTGCAGGCCACACCCTCCATGCCCCCTGGTGATAAAGATCAGGAGGGGAGGTGGGCAGTCAGGCAGCCAGTCCATCTGACAGCCAGCTGCCGGGCAGGCTGCTGTCTGGTCATTAATTTCTGGGTCAGCCACTCAGCCCCTGCAGAGCCGAAGACATGTTAACGGACAGGACTGAGGGGTGGGGTGTGCTGAGAAGCCCAGCAGGGACTTGGAAGCTCCCAGCTAATGAGGGGTCCAAGCCGGGTGCCGCGGATCTACCAGACGGAGGCCAGGAGGCCAGGGGTGTGTGCCAGAAGGTAGGATGGGGTCTGGAGGACCAATCAAAGGATGTGAGTTGATGGTTCTGGACAAGCAGGGGCCACTGACGCTTTCTGAACTGAAGGGCTGGCAGCTGGAGGCCTCCACAGAGCCCACTGGAAATCCCGGAAACTAAAGCCGAAGAGCAGGGCAGTGTGCCTGGTGCTTCACGCCCTGCCACCAGCACACGTCACCCCTGCCAGCTCCAGGGTTCCACTCCGCAGCCCCCCCAGCTCCCCTACCTTATCTCCCATCTACCTACCTTTGAGGGCCAGAGCTGGCATCGCACCCGGAAGCCGCATGGTGTCCTGCAGAGTTAAAGAGGAGTTTAACACCTGGCCCAGGGCAGATGGAGGCAGCGCCAGGAGCTATCTCACCACCTGGCTCCTGCAGAATGAGCCCCAGCTTGGGCCACCCAGCCTTCATGTCCGAGGGGCTGAAGTCAAAAGCCACCACGTTCCAAGCCTGAAAGGGCACTCAAGACCACAGACCCTCTCCTCTCCACCCCAGATTCAGCCTTAGGGGGCCTGGCCCTTGCTTTGGCTCTGGTTGTGACTCTCATGTGGCCCCGGCTGCATCCCCAGCCTCTCTCCGGGCCTTAGTTTCCCCCTCTGTACAGTGAGGGAGGGGAAGTTGGGCTGGATGGTATCCAGCGGCCTGCCAGCTCTGACAGCCTGTCCTCCGGGTGACAGTTCCAATACCAGGCTCTTATCTGCCAGGACAAATATTTGGGAAAGTGTGATGAAAGGCCTGGGAGGAGGAGGGGGGAGGCCAGAACCCAGAGAACTCCCGCAGCTCCACAAGCACAACAGGAAACGGAGGAGGCTGTGGGCTGTGGGAAGGGAAGCGGGGGAGCCGGGGCTGTGGAATGTGGGAGGTGGGCCTGGACCCCTTTACTCAGCTCAGAGCATATAGGGAGGCCCAGGGGAGAGTGGCTAGGGGCTGGGCCCAGGAGAGGTACCCTCAAGCAGCCAGGCCTCATAGGTCCTTGGAGACCAGTGAAGCCAGGCTCCCCACCTCCACTCTCAGGGTGCAGATGGAGAAACTGAGGCTCTGAGAAGGTGAGAAATTTGCCCAAGATTCCACAGCAGAGCCTGTCTGAGAGGCAGACAGAGAGAGAAAGACCTGGAATGATAGAAGCAGAAAGAGACAAAGACACAGAGACAGAGAGGAGGTGCCCAGAGAGACAGCACCAGAGGCACTAAGAGACAGAAGCACTAAGAGAGACACTAAGACAGAGGCACTAAGAGACAAAGACAGAGACAGACTGAATGGGGGCAGCCCTTGCTCTCCTCTATCTTGGAAGACACACCTCGGGTCCCAAGAGACCACCAGGAGCCAGGAGCCAGGTATGCCAAAATCTGCCTGTAGCCTTGGCAGGAAGGAGGCCAGAGGACGGGAGGGTCGCAGAGCATGAGCTTTGGGAGGTGATGACGTGATGAGGCAACAAGGAGCCTCCTCTGGCCGTGGGGCTGCCCGGCCTATCCTGCCTCTGAAGGCCATGCCCAGCTTGCCCCCGCCTCCCCATCTCATCCCTTTTAGTTTTCAGTTTAGGGCTGTGGACCGGGTTCAGGCCCCAGCACGCCACCTCTTGTACCATCACTCTCCCTGTGGCCTAAGTCCCCAGCTCTGGAAGTGGATGATGGTGAGTGCCGCACCTACCAGGGCGGCATTCACATGTCAGGGGTGGGACAGAGGCAAGGCTCCCCCAGCCTATGGACCCCCAACCTTAGCTCTGCCCAACACCCCATGAAACAGTCTGAGCAAATCAGCTCTTCTCCTCCCCGCTGCCTTTCGGACTGCCTGCCTGAAGGTCTCCTCATTTCTTCCTCTCCCCTCTCTGATCTGCTCCTGACTCGAAGCCCAGCCCTTCTGACGCCCCCTCCAGCCTCTGCTCCCCACCATCCCTCTGCCCCAGCCCCTCCAGCTGGATGCTAGGCCTCCTTGGTCAGGAGGGAGCAGCGCCAAGGCGGAGCCAGCAGCCCCCACAGAGGCCCATCTGCCCCTCCATCGGTGCCCCTCTGGCTGCCCCCTTCCTGCTAGAGATCTCAGCCAAAGAAAATCATTAGCAGCCGAGGCTGGGGGAGGGGGTCACTTCAGCCTCCCTGCCCCTCCTCTCCCAGTCTCCCTGGCTGGCCACACTGTTTATTATTCTAAAGGAGGAATTTGGCCGGCTGGCCAGGAGAAGGGAGGTCACTGCAGCGGGGCTGGCCTGGCTCTGGAAGTCTGGACTGGCCATGTGGGCTGGGCCTTCATGGCATGCAGCCCCCGACCCTGCTCCCATGTGGTACTCTATCCTTTCCCCTTCAGAATCCCTCCTGCTGGGCCTGGGGCTGGGGGTAGCTTAGAGACTCTGAGCTAGGGGGGATGCTTTTTGAATGGGCAGCAGAGACCCAGAGAAGGACAGAAGCATGCCCCAGTCGCACAGCAAAAAGGCAGATTCAAGCTGTGGGGAGGGGACAGGCAGGCAGTGTGGATGCTGTAGGGAGGGTGTAGGCACGCCAGGGATCTCGGACTGGCTTCACTGTGAATAGAGCAATCAGCTCCCCTCCTAAGCGCCCTGGGACCCACTATGAGACTGAGCGAGTCTCCAGCCTCTCTGGACTCTGCTTCCCCATCCATACAGAGAGGTTGGCAGGTGTCATTTCAAAGAGCGGTCCCTATGGTGAAGCTCTGCCTTTTTGACTGGCCAAAGAGAAGATTCTAGTCACCATGAATCTTACTGGGGTGTTTTGAGGCGGTGGGGGCTAGTAAGCAGGAGGGAGTTACGTTCCTGAGGCTAGAGTCACGTGAGAATCCACCAGCCCTCTCGCTCCACAGATGGAATTTCCGTGACTATTCAGCCAGACTTGCTGTGCAGGCTTTGACAAGTTGTTTTCCTCTCTGGGCCTCAGTTTCCCCATCTACACAATTAAGAGTTAGACAACAGGCCGGGCGCGGTGGCTCACGCCTGTAATCTCAGCACTTTGAGAGGCTGAGGCGGGCGGATCGCAAGGTCGAGAGATCGAGACCATCCTAGCCAACTTGGTGAAACCCCGTCTCTACTAAAAATACAAAAATTAGCTAGGCATGGTGGTGCGTGCCTGTAGTCCCAGCTACTCGGGAGGCCGAGGCAGGAGAATCACTTGAACCTGGGAGGTGGAGGTTGCAGTGAGCTGAGATCATGCCACTGCACTCCAGCCTGGTGACAGAGTGAGACTCTGTCTCAAAAAAATAAATAAATAAAAATAAAAAGAGTTAGACAGCAGTGTTTCAGGGGACTTTCCGCTGGTGATGTGGAACCCCAGGAGGTGGCAGGGAAAGAGTGGTAGGGACAAGAGGCTAGAGGGCCAGGGAGGGCAGAGTAGGGCTTAGGGCACCCAGACATGACCTCCCAGGCCATCTTGGATGACTCCCTGACACCCCCCATTGTCCACCCAATGCATTAGGCCTCTTTGTGCTTCCCAGAGGCTGCTCTGGTTCCAGCCAATCCCAGGGAGGCCCAGGCAGCTGACTTGGTGGTAGTGGGTTTGCCTGTGACAACTTCCCCTCTTTAGGAGGACTGTACTCCAGGGAAGGGCCACCTAGGACAACCTGGATGTCACAGTCAGAGAGCAGGCACTCCCCCCATCTGCTGTACTCTCCTGCCCAGGGAGGCCTCTAGAGCAGAGAGAGGGAGGGGACTCCTAAGGGTCCCCCTTTTGCCCATGAAGAGAGTGCTGTGTGCCAGGAACCCCTCCTGATTCCTCCTATTCTGGCTAGGTTGTAGGCTCAGAGGCCCAAAGTGGAGGTCCTGCCAGCTCCTCACGCGACTCAGAAGGACCCCCCTTAGGGGAGCAGAGTGAGGATCCTAAGCCCAGGGGAGCAGAGTGAGGACCCCAATCCAGGGGCACAGAGTGGAACCCCAAGTACAGGGGAGAGGAGTGGGGGGCCCCAAGTCTAGGGGAGTGGAATAAGGACCCCAAGTCCAGGGGATCAGACTGGGAACCCCAAGTCAAAAGGGAGCAGAGTGGGGGCCCCAAGTCCAAAGGAGCTGAGTAAGGACCCCAAGTCCAGGGGAGAGGAGTGGGTGCCCCAAGTCCGGGAGAGCAAGCTTGCTTGGGGAGTCATTCTCAGAGCCCCAGACTTCCCTCCTCCCAGCACATACAATTCTCCACTCCTTTCCCACCGCCTTAATCTAAATAAATCCAGCCCATCTTGGCCACATCCGCCAGCAACAGCTTCCCTCCCTCAGGGTCCTGAGGCTCCCACGACACAGGCAGGCCAGGGAGGGGGCCCTGCATTGCTGCGGGGTTGATGGGGGTAGCCTGCACATGGTGAGCACATACACACAGTACAGATGCACAGATGCCTGCCTACGCGCTTCCTCACACGCTCCTCTGAAACACACACGTATGCAACAGACCATGTGTGTGCCAAGCCCTCATGCAGGCACTAAACATGTGTACACCCACACAAAACACATGTGTACAGCTCCCACTGTGCCCACCACCCGTGGAGATGCTCCCGTGTACAACAGTTCACATGTGTATGCAGCACATACAACATGCATGGAACGTGTGCACATAGAACCCCAAATTCACCTGAACACGCAGGCATATGCATGAACAGACAAGCCAGAAAGCCCGTGTTACTGCACCAGGAACCATTCTGAGCATTTGGCATGTATTGGTTCACTTGATCCTCAGTCAACTCTATGAGGTAGATACAGTGATCATTTCCATTTTACAGGTGGGGAAACTGAGGCAGAGAGCATTTAATAACTGGGCTAGGAATGCAGAGTCAGAAGGGGTAGAACAGAGATTAAAGTGAAATGGTGTGACACGATGCTCTCTGCCACCAGCTCCACCGCTTCTGTGACCAACGTGCCTGTTTGGTTGGCTCTGGAGAGAAGGCAGTGGGGACTGATAGAAACAGATGAATTTGAGAGTTACTTAGCTGAGAATCGACAGGACTGGGTGATTTAATATTGAGGGGCTGGAGAGGGAGGTATGCACCTCTGTATCTGGCTTGGAATACTGGGAGGCAGGAGTGTGTGTGTGTGTGTGTGTGTGTGTGTGCACGCGCACGTGCTGAGGGGAGGATGCCGTTTTCTGAGATGAGAATAAGGTCAAAGAGCAGGAGTGAGAGCTGCGACTGAGCAGGTTTAGGATAGGGAGGATCTGTGGGCACTGAGGGGACAGTGGGATGCTCAGTCTGGAGGCTGGGAACAGGCCGGGTAGAAATAGCAGTGAGATGAGGGAGAGAGGGCCATGCTGCAGGGAGACGGGGGTGCTGGGGGCAGGCAGTCTCAGGCCTGGGATGCTCTGAATAAACCAAATGCCTGAGGGAGGAGGAGGCCTGGCCATGGGGTTATGGGGTCAGAGTCTTGGAATGTCAGCACGCCAGAGCCCTCAGGGATCATCTATCTGATCTAACTGCCTTCCTGTGCTCGATTGTGCTTGTGGGGAAACTGAGGCTTAGGGAAGGAAAGCAAGAGGGCCCATTGTTTTGGCCTAGACAAGATGGGCTTGGGTGGTCCGTGGGGCTGAAGCTCACCTGCCTGCACAGCTCCCCGCCTCCAGCCCCTGCTAAGATGTGAGGCTGATGGCTCAAGGCCCCAAGGTTCAGGCTACAGCTGCCCCTGCCCTTTCCACAGCACACCTCTGTCCTGCCACACATTGACCTTTGTTTAAAGTCACTTTCTCTGCACGGGCCCAGCCAGGCAGGGATTGGCGACTGAGACTCAGTGGAGGTAATTTGCTAAGTTGTTGGGAGAAGTGAGCCGAAGACTCCAGGCTCCTGACCCAGTCCAGTCTTCCGTCCTCTGTACCGGGGCACTTTACAGGCCTGGGACAGACTTTGGAGGGGGGTTGGGGTGGGAAGTAAGAAGACTTGGCTCTAGTCCCAGCTGTGACACCCACTTATAGGATAGTGGTCCCCCCTATCTGCAGGGAATACATTCCTAGGCCCCAGTAGATGCCTGAAACTTTGGATAAAATCAAACCCTATACATACTATGTTCTTCCCCCTACAAATACATACCTATTATAAAGTTTTATTTATAAATAAGGCACAATAAGGGATGAACAACAATAACTATTAATAAAATAGAACGATGATGACCATATACTCTAATAAAAGTCATGTGACTGTGGTCTCTTTCTTAAAATATCTTACTGTACTCTATCACTCTTCTTCTTGTGAAGATGTGGAATGACACGGTGCCTACATGATGAGATGAAGTGAGGTGATGGCGTAGACATTGTGAACAAGCGTTAGGCTACTACTGACCTCCAGACATTATCAGAAGGATCAGGTCATCTGCTCCAAGTGATCCTGGACCACTGAGCCATGATGGTGTTGATGGCTGGATGTCAGGAGTGGACTTTGTTGATGACTAACAGGAGGGTAGTGTATATGGACAAAGGGATGATTCACTCCTGGGCGGGACAGACAGGACAGTGCAGGATTTCATCACACTACTCGGAACAGCACAAAATTTAAAGCTTTTAAGTTGTTTATTTCTGGAATTTTCCATTTAATGTTTTTGGACCACAGTTGATCTGGGGTAACTGAAACTTCAGAAAGTGAAACTGCAGCTAAGTGCGACTACTGTACAGTCCTGACACTCTCTGAGCCTCAGTTTCCTTATCTGTGCAAAAGGGTGGGCAAGATTGTCTTGGGAGCACTTTCAGGGCTGACGTGCTGTGGCCCTCAGGGCTCCACTCTGGGAAGGCAGCTGTGCTGAGTCGGAATGCTGGGCTCGGGGTGGGGGTGCTGGGGAGGGACCCATGTCATGACTCAGCTCAGAGAAGGCTGCCAGTTCCAGGCCTGGGAGTCTGTGGGGGCAAGAGGCATCTGGAGCCAGGGATGGAGTCCTCCCACCAGCAGCTAGAGAGTAAGAAAGGGATAGCAGCATAGCCTGGGCCTGACGGTGAGTCTGGCCCATGTGGCTGTCCCCAAGCAGGCTGAGATGTGGGTGTGATCAGGTCATGTCATCAGGGAGCCCCATCCTGGGAGCCAGGGAAGACAGCAGGATCACAGGGTGAGGAGACAGTTACAGGTGGAGGGGAGAAACTGGGGAAGTGGCCGAGGCTGCCACCGCCCCTATTCAATCCTATGATCGCTCCACTTCCAGTTGGAGAAGGCTCAGTGCTCCACCCCTACACCATGAACCTCCCCACCAGCCTCGGGATCACTCTGAGGGCTACAGAGGGAGAACAGCCTGGCACAGGCCACACGGTCTTGGAGCCACTCTCTGTGCCATGCTGCTTCCAGGCCCAGGGGCCTCTTTATGTTTCCAGGTACCTACAAAGTCCCCTGAACAAAGCAGCAGAAATCGACTAAGATGGGGCCTGGTGTGGGCTCCCGCTGTTCTGGAAGTCCCAACTGGATGGCAGAACAGTGCTGGTTCCCTGGAAGCCTGCTGAGCTCCCTGCACCCACCCCTCCAGCACAGGCTCGGCTGCCTCTGGCTGTCCCACGGTTAAGCTCCTTACCTCCAATCTGTCCCCTCCACCTGTTCTCACACACCAGCCAGAGGGACCTTTCTGAAACACCTATGTGACCTTCCCAGCCCTCCTCTGCTCTCCATCCCCCTCAGGCAAAGACTGGCTTCTCCACCCAGCCTTTGAGATCGTTCTGGCCCTGGCCCTGACAGCTCCCTCACAACTGAGGGAGGAAGGCGGCTGCCCCCACAGCTCCCCAGGGCCCAAGCCAGGCCCTCACACTCGTCACTCACTCGTGCTCCTCTCCCCATGAGGCCTCCCCAGGGAACACAATGGAAAGAAATGACCTATTTTCTGGAAGTCCAAAATAAGATGAAACATCTGTCTGGAACGGAGCCAGGCTGATAAAGAACGGGCTGATCCCCCAGCCCGAGCCCCGCTCTCCTGCAGCAAACACCCCCTCACCCGTCAGAGTGGGTGTGCTTGGGGGTAGGGGCAGCCATGCTGGCTGGCTACTTGGAACGATGCGTGGGAAAGCGCTCAGTGTGTGCCTCACGGCTGCTGGGGCCCAAGGGAGGGGCCCAAGGGAGGGGCCCTTCGTCCCCAGGAAGGCTGGGAAGCAGCCTGAGAAGGAGGTCAGTGAGGGAGGGAGGCCTGCTGCACACCCCTGCCCACCGGCTGCAGAGCAAGCACTTCCTGCCTCCTGCGGCGCCTTGAGGGCGACCCCCAGGGCCCTATGGATTCCTGGCCCAGAGTCCCCCCACCCACCCCGGCCCCATCTGGGCCTCTAGCAGCCTTAAAAATAACAATAATAATAATAGCTACCTCTGATTTCGTACATTGACCCATGAACTACACAGGTTTGAACTGTGCAGGTCCACTTTCACACATGTGAGACATTCACACCTTTCCCACCCTTTCACCTCCTCCACCTCTTCTGCCTCTGCCAGCCCTGCGAGCAAGGCCAACCCTTCCGCTTCCTCCTCCTCCTCAGCCTACGTAACGTGCAGACGAGGGTGAACACTTTTTCAGTGATCTACTTCCACTCAATGAATACTGAATGTATTTTCTCTTCCTTGTGATTTTCTTTTCTCTAGCTTACTTTACTATAAGAACACAGCATATAATACACATAACAGACAAAATATGTGTTAATTGACTTTACGTTATCAGTAAGGCCCACAGTAGGCTGGCTATTAGCAGTGAAGTTTCTGGGGAGTCAAAAGCTATACATGAATTTTCGACTTTGCGGTTGGCGGTTGTCCCTAGCCCCCTCGTTGTTCAAGGGCCCACTGTACTTATCACCCACTATCTGTGCTAAGCTCCTTATGTGAGTGATCTCACCCAGTCCTCAGAACAATCCCATGATATCGGTACTGCTTCCTCATTTTACAGATGTGGAAACTGAGGCACAGAGTGGTTACATTGTTTGCCCAACAGCTTGCCAGTGGTGGCTCCAGTGTTTAATCCTGGGCAGACAGGCTCTAGAACACACAGCCCCAGTGCCCATGTGACAGCCCATCTGTGGCAGGAGGCAAAGATGAGGAGCCCCGCAAAAAGGACAGCCCGGTACCTGGCACAGAACAAGCTCAAATTAAAAAAAAAAAAGTTAATTAGCTGGGCATGGTGGCGTGCGCCTGTAATCCTAGCTACTCAGGAGGCTGAGGCAGGAGAATTGTTTGAACCCGAGATTGCGCCACTGCACTCCAGCCTGGGCAACAAGAGTGAAACTCCGTCTCAAGAAATAAAATAAAAAATAAAGTCGTCAGCCTCATCCTTTCGCCTTCTTTGCCCCGACTTCTCCTTTCATTCTTTCATACTCTCTTTTGAGCTGGCTAAAGCTGAAGCTGAGAGTTTGAGTGGGAAACAGTCACACCATTTTTCACAGAGTCCTACAATCTTAGTACATTCCCCCTATTCACATCTCCCCCACCTTCTCTGCAATTGCACACCTCCCATGACAGGGATCTCACCACGTCACCTGTGGCCCATTTCATTCTTAGCCAGCTTGGAATCTTCAGAGGCCAGACTATTGAGAATTGTTAATTACACTGAGTACAGTTTATCTCACTGTATTCTCTGCTTATTGGTCCTGCTTCTATCCACCAACCACCCACTCTCCAAACACAGGACATCTTCCTAGTTATTGTTCTCATCCCCGCCCCCAATCTGGAAACAAACACAAGCCCCTACTAATTTAGAGCCAGGCACTCTGCTAAATGAGATGATGTAGAGATTTTGCTTCATCCTCATGACCACCCTGTGAGGGGGGCACACTCATTATTCCAATTTTATAGAGGAAGATACTGAGTCTCAGAGACTTTTGGTAACTTTCCCAAGATCACACAACAAGTAAGATGCAAAGGAACTGGAATGCAAACTCAGGCCAGCCTGGCTCCAAAGCCTATATTCTTCTTTTTTAGAGACAGGGTCTTGCTCTGTTGCCCAGGCTGGAGTACAGTAGTGTGGTGGCATGATCACAGATCATAGCTCACAGCTCACTACAGCCTCAAACTCCTGGGCTCAAGCGATCCTCCTGCCTCAGCCTCCTGAGTAGCTGGGACTATAGGTGCGTGTCACCACAACTGCTAAAACCTGAATTATTGCCCATCATGCCAGACTGCCTGTCTCCTGATCAGAAACAGTTCTGTCCATCTGCCCACAGAGAAACGTTCTCCCTCTAATGGGGTCCATACGGAATCCAGGATCTCAGGGATGAGAAGGTCCTCAGGGATCTGGGTCCACCTCTGCTCTGACTGAGGAGCAGTGTATGCAGGGGGGCCTGCCCTGGGTTACCAATAATTTTAAAGTCAAGCTAGAGATAGAACTCAGGACTAGGGATAGAACTCCACAACTTCACTGCAGATATCGAGGGTCAGCACACAAGGCTAGGAGAGGGGTCTTTGCTTAGGAAAGCCAGGCTCTGGCAGGGGCAGTGCTCCTGCGGGACAGAGCATCCGGGTAATCAGCCCAGGTGTGTGGCCTGCTCTGCCCCAGGCCTGCTGTGCTCAGGGTCCAGGCCCGCCCCTGTGGGGGCCCCAGCATCCCCTTCCACTGTTTGCAGAGGGCCAGGGCCTCTGTAGCTGCAGAGTTCCAGGCCTCCACCATCCTGCGGCTGCCCTCCCCGCCCCCACCCCCCAGAGCCTCATCTCCGGCCGGTGCCATGGCAACAGAGAGTGCCAGGCCCTGGCAGCCAAAGGAGCCCCTGAGAGGGGTCCCAGGCTGAGACTGAGGAGGGGGGTGCGGCAGGCGCAGACAAGCAAACCTTCTGTTCCCCGGGCTGCTGCCAGCCCGGAGCAGCCATGGGCTGGGGTGGGGGCCACAAACAGAATGGGTTCTCTGAGCCAAGTGGGCAGGGGACAGGCAGGCCTTGGGCCATTCACACTGACCCACCAGCGCACAGCCTTCCCCCACAGGCCCAGATCCTGCAAATAGGGGAGGGGTAGCTAGCTAATGAGTCAACTCTTCACTTCTCCATGCCAATTACCGAACATTGAGATTCCCCTCAGAGCCCTCCTGGGCAGCAGAGCAGGAGGGCAGAGAACCCCCATGTTTCACTGACCCGCTCACTGTCTCAGCATCCATCCTCCCACCGCTGTCTTCGGTCATTCACTTAACCTCCCCTCTGTGCCTCAGTTTTCTCATCTGTGGATCGCAGCTCATAACTGGGTTGTCAGGGCTATTGAAGGAGTTAACACAAGCAAAATGCTTAGAACAGGGTCTGGCACACAGCCCTCTGCAAAGTTGGTGGCCACATTATCATTATTCATTCACTCGAAGGAGAAGTCACTCACTCACTCAGCCTTGCGCGCACAGCCAAGACTCCACGGGACTAGGCTTCTCAGCAAAGGTATGCATGTAATAAATGAGATGGTGCAGGAAGGCCTCTCCCAAAAAAGCCTCCTCAGGAAGAGGTATAGCTGCTATGATTATTGGTACTATCAGTAGCAACAGTCCTCTTCAGTGTACTGAGGCTCAGTGAGGAGTGTCTCATCCTAGCACACTCAGGGATTTGGTGGCCAACCTAGGGCGAGACCCATCTAATAACCTTCACTCCACTGTCTGTCAATTACTTCTTTCCTGAACCTTTGTCTTAGTCCTTTAATATGACTTCCCACAAATCAGGATACTTACCTAACAACAGTCTGGACTCTCTCCAAGTTCCTAATACGGGATTAGGCCTACAGTAGGTGCTCAACAAATGCTTACACAGTATGAGAGATTAAATGGCTCTGCAGGGTCAGCTCTTCAGTCCTGGGCCCTTGGCTGCGTCCTAATAACACAGAATTCACTAGGCTAGGGAACTGGCATGGGCAGGCAGTGGTGACTCTTTCCTTCCAGGGAGGTGATGGGGATGAGCTGGTGAGGGCAGAACAGACATACGGCACTCTGAAGTCAACAGGCTGAGCCTGATGCCATCCCGGGCAGGGAAATGGCATGGGAGCCCTGCCAGGCTGGGAGCAGTGGTTCCAGCTGGAAGCCACTTACTCCTGGGTCCAAGTCCCAGTTCTACCACCTCGTAAATGGGTGACCTCTCTGAGTTTAACTTGTCTGAGTCTCAATTTCCTGGGAAATGGCATGGGAGACCTCCTTTTCCATTGCTGGGGGGGTGCAGAGATGATGACGCACAGCACTTGGCACATCATAGGTGCCCAGTAAATGGTAACTAATATGAGTATATGATTACTCCAGTGGGGAGACGGAGTATGGCTTCCTGAGGGAGGTGGCCTTGAGCTAGGCCTCCAGGGTTTCTTGAGTTTTTTGGCAGATGATGCCAGGGAAAGGTACTGCTGGGGCTCTGTGAGAGATGGCAAGGCATCTGGGAGAAATGGCAGGGAGAGATCTGTTGGGCTAGAAACTGGGGCTCTTCAGCAAACAGGTAAGTGATGGCCAGGGAAGGAGGCAGCAGGAGGCCAGGGAAGGAGGCAGGGAGACTTCAAGAAAGGTCTGTGGTGCTGTGTGAGGATTTGCTCTGGACGCACCAACTTTTCAAGGCGTTGATAGTGATGGCAGGTAGTAGCTGCTGGCTGGGCAGGGCAATGCTGTAACTCCAGGCACTGTGGGGAGGGGGCCTCCATGCAGGAGGATGACACCAGCAGGCTGTCATTTAGTGGGAGGCTGTGGATTAGGATGGGGACAGTGGAGGCAGCAAGGCTGCTTTTGGGGATGAAGCCGTCCCAAACCCAGCCTGAACTCCCTGGCAGGACCAGCTACATAATTTGTGGGACAAGCACGAAATGGAAATGCAGGGCTCTTTGTTAAAAATTATTAACAATTTCAAGATGATGACTGCAGAGCATTAAACCAAACACAGGCCCTTCTAAGCATGGGGCCCTCAGGAGGATGAGTGCTCATGAAGTCATCTCTGTGCCCTGGACTAAAGAGGAGGCCATCTGTCTGTCTCCATCCATTTATCCATCCATCCATCCATCCATCCATCCACCCACCCACCAATCCATTTATGCATCTCTACATGCATTTATTTGTCTAGTGACCATTTCACTATCCATTCAGCAGATAGACCCCGGGTTGGAAACTGATAAGGACACAAATACAGGTGAGATGGGAGCCACCCACAGTCCACCAGGTCATACCTGCACCTTCAATGCTCTGGGGCAGGAGGGGCCAGGGCTTCTGTGACATGTTTAGAAAGCTGAGCCTTGCCTCTCTAGGGCTAACTGGAAACCCCACCCCACCCTATACCCAGTGAGGCTCAGCCTCAGAAGTGGAGAAGCTGGTGGTGTCACTGCCCTTGGGTTTCCACTTCTCAGAAGGGAAGGTAACAGAGCAGCAGCAAAGAGGATGTGGTAAAACAGCCACCAGAAGCACGGCAGGAACTCTCAGGGGCTAAGGGCAGAGCTGGATGGACCTCTGGGGGTCACTAAGCTTCTCCCTTGGCTTCTCCCCACTTTATTATAAGAGGAAACTATGATTAGAATGAAGAAGTGGTGTGGCCAAAGGCTCGGGGGTCCAGCAAACCACCCAGGAAGATTCCCATCTCTTGTTGGGATGGCTTTGCTCCTTTTCAGCCCATACTCTGTCCAGAGAGACCTGGAGGCTGAGCCCTGAACCACAGAGGTGGAGCTGGGTCTCTCCAGGCCTTCAGAGAGATGGGAAAGACCCAGTACCTGTGGTGGAGCCAAGGCAAGCCCAGGTCCCAGGCTCAGCGTCATCACCAATGATCTGCACGGACCTTATGTGCAACCCCTCCCCTCTCTGGACCTCAGTTCCCATCCATACAATAAAGCAGTTGAATCAGGTGACCCCTAAAAGTCCTTTTCATCTCTGACATTCCGGAACTTTCAGACCCCCTGACCCTCCCAAGGGACAGCCCTCTCCATCACAGGGCGGAGAAGCTGGTACCTCTGGCAGATAAAAGGTTCTGGGCACCTGAGACATCAAATAGCCCTGATGTGAACTGAGGAGAGGAGAGGATTTTCATTCGGTTAAAGCAATACACCTTGATTTTCAGCCTCCTGCATCAGGCATCACTCTCCTGCTGCCCCAGGAAGCATCTGGTGGATGTGGGGGTCGGGCGCAGGGCGGGCTCTGGGGCCAGGGCTTGGAGATTCAGGAAGTCTTTATCCTGAGAATCTGTGCCTGAGGGCTCAGGAGGGATGTGAGGTGGGCTTCTACACTGGAAGCAACAAGTATGCGAATTTCACACCCACTCCCACCAGAGGTAGGTCCCTGCGTCCATTCCTCCCCTCACCTCTGGATCCCATCACTCATCTGGGCCCAAGTCTTGCTTCCTCTTGAAATTAGAGCATATGAGGTTCGAAAACTCAGCACTGGAAGAGACCTAAGGGTTACAGCATCCACACACAGCCCCTAGTGGGCCCACCTCTCCGACCCTCCCTGCTCAGTATCCCAGGAAAATGGGCATGTGGGCTCTGTGGGAGCCCTCTGAGCTCCTCAAGAAACTGAACACGTTAAGGGGCCACACTAATCGTCAGAAAGTTCCTCCTTGTTATTGCAGGTTAAAGTTTTCCATTAGTGATCATCGATCCTGACCTCCTTCTGTAATGTGTAGAGAAAGGGTAAGAAAAAAACCCTTTCATTGTGAAGTTAAATATGCATGATCCCTGAGTACACAGCAAGGCTTGTGCAGCTGCCAATCTGGGCTGGCGTGGCTTGGAATCCTGAAATTGTTGTAGGGCTGGAAGAAAGCTTTACCATCATCTGGGTCAACCTCCTTGTTTGACTGATGGGAAAACTGAGGCCCCAGGAGGGAACGCCTTGTGCACAGTCCCACAGGGTTCTAAAGTCTGATGACTACCTCTGGCATGCTGAGGGCCCCCACAGCTGAGGCACATTCTCAGGGTTTACACTGGATCCCCAGGGGCATCCTAGGCCCCATCCAGCCTCTCATCAAGGGGATCTGGAGTCAGAAACACCCAGGTGCAAATCCCAGCTCTGCCACTTCTGAGCTGTGGGACTTTAGGCAACTGACTCTGCGCACTTTCTCACCTGTAAAATGGGGAGAGTTTAGCCGGGCGTGGTGGCTCACGTCTGTAATCCCAGCACTTTGGGAGGCTGAGGTAGGCGGATCACCTGAGGTCAGGTAGTTCGAGACCAGCCTGGCCAACATAGTGAAACCCTATCTCTACTAAAAATACAATAATTAGCCAGGCATAGTGGCAGGCACCTATAATCCCAACTGCTTGGGAGGCTGAGGCAGGAGAATCACTTGAGCCTGGGAGGCGGAGGTTGCGGTGAACCAAGATCGCACCATTGCACTCCAGCCTGGGCAACACAGTAAGACTCCAGCTTAAAAAAAAAAAAAAAAAAAATGTGGGAAGAGTTTATAGATCTAATTCTGCGGTTGCTGTGAAGGTTAAATTTTTTTTTTTTTTTTTTTTTTTTTTTGAGACAGAGTCTTGCCCTGACGCTCAGGCTCACTGCAATCTCCGCCTCCTGGGTTCAAGTGATTCTAGTGCCTCAGCTTCCCAAGTAGCTGGGATTACAGGTGCATGCATCACATCCAGCTAATTTTTGTATTTTTAGTAGAGATGGGGTTTCACCATATTGGCCAGGCTTGTCTCAAACTCCTGACTTCAGGTGATCCACCCGCCTCGGTCTCCCAAAGTGCTAGGATTACAAGTGTGAGCCACCGTGCCCAGCCTTGATGGTTAAATTAATCCAGTATTTATTAAGAACATCCTGAATGCCCCGCATGTTCCAAGAGCTGAGGAATACAGCAGCAACTCTGAGGTAACGATGTAAAGCACAATTGAAGTAGACACAGAAAGTACTAAGAACAGGTTGGTTCCTGTTATATAATCCTGCTCACACTGCTTCCTAGCTGAGGTGCTACAAACCCTGACCCTGGGAAGGGGCCCAACACCCCTTCCCTTCCCTTCTAACACTGTGGGTCAGAAGACAGGGGGCACTGAAAAAAGATTCCCATTCCAAGGACCCACTGCCCACTGGGTTCTGAATCATATGCAAGAAATGGGTGGGCATTTCAGAAGAGCTTTATCATCCCTTTCTCCCTCCCCACTGCACTGAGCAGCAGCCTATTCTAAGCAAATGCCCAGAGCACCCTCCTTTAGCCTAGGAGGCGGCTGGTCTCAGAGTCAGACTGTGGCTCTTGCCTGGAGGATGGACACGGATCTTTGGAACGTACATGGTGTCCAGGTCCCTTCCATGGGCAGAGCCTTTTGTAGATTGTAGACTAATTTCATAACCAAGTGTTCCAATGCAGGAGGCTGGGAGAGCAGTGGCTCTCCCAGTCGGTGGCCAGAGGTCCAGCTGTGAAGTGCAGGAACTGTGGTAAGCACCTTGCCAATGCTGTTGTCTCACGGAGCCCACACACAGTCCTGCTGCTCACGGACAAGGAGATTGAGGCCCAGAGAGGCAAGGTGCTGCCCCAGGGTCACACAGTCAGCCAGAAACTGGCTCGGGGTCAGTGCATAGTCATCTGATGCCCAAGCCTGGTGCTGTTTACCCACAGCACTCACTGCCTTCCAGCTGTGGAAGGCGCCCAGAGTTGGGATGTGGGGGGTCTGAGGTTAGCCACACGGTGGATTTGTATCAAGCCAGGGCAAGCACTGGGTCTCCTGACTCTGGATCCACGGTGCTTTCCGCTGCCTGTCCCACATCTGCGGGCAATTATAAGTCCCAGCTCTTCTTCCCACAGAGGAGGGGGGCTGCTGATAACTGCTGTCTGGGAGGAGGGTGCTGACCAGATGGTCTCCTTCCTCTCTCAGGACTAAGCCAGGGCCTGGGCAGACCTTGGAGCAGTCAGACCTGAGGCTGCACTTTCTGCTGGAGAAGGTGCTGAAGCCAGGAGCAGGCTCTGCAGGAGGTCGGAGATTCTTCCCTCTGACTAGGAGCTTCCCAGAGAGCACGAGGTAAGCCTTTAGAGTCAGGCAGACTTCAGCCTAAACACCACCTCGACTCACCGTATGGCCCTGGGAAAGTCACTTAGCCTCTCCAGACCGCAGCTTCCTCATCTACAAAAAGGAGGTAGTAACACTGATTTCAAAAACTTGCCATGAGGACTCCAAGGTGTGTGAGGTACCAGGCTCTATGCCTGCATGAGGTAGGTGTTCAGGGACTGTATGTCCCTGAAGGCTATGGCTTTTGGGTCTCCCGCTTGGAGACAGGGGAGGACTGTGTGACTTCAGAACTTGTCACTAGAAGCCTCTGTGCAATCAGGAGGTCACAGAGGGAAGCAGACATACTCCTCCCTGCTTGCAATGGAGAAATGCCGCCTGGAGGAGCCACACGATGTCCTGGAAGGGCACCTGTGAGAAGGCTGGAGGCCTGGGTTCTAGTCTCACACTTGGGAGCAGAAGGTCTTCAGTGAGCTCCCCCTTCCTTTCACCAGGACACTTTCTCAGTCCCACTGCCTATCCAGGGCTGGGCACTGGGGCCAGAGCACAGGATGGGGAAACCTTAAACCTTTCCCCAGCAGAAAGTGCAGCCTCAGGTCTGCTGCTGGGGCCTGAACAATCTCTGATGAACAAACAGAACATAAACAGATCACCAACAGGGGAGGGCCAAGTAACGTGGATTCAGCACAAAGTGCATGGCTAGCACTTGGAAGACAGGAAGAACCTGGGAAGGCTGCCTGGAAGAGGTGGAGTATGGAATATCCCTGAAAGAAAAGTGATGAGGAAGGGCATTCCAGGAAGGGGGAAGAGGGAGGGCAAATGCCCACAAGCAGGATGGTGCGCATTCCTTCTGGGAATTCTGGGATCTGACTGGCGGGAACAAAAGGCCCAAGTCTGGAGTAATGGGGCACAGGGAGATTCCAACCTCTCCAGGTTGTGCCACTTACTAGCTGTGTGGTTACAGTTATGTGGCTGCCTGAGCCTCAGATTCCTCATGTATAAAACGGAGGTAAAAACAGTCACTGCCTCTGGGGTTGCTGGTGAGCATTACATGAGATCAGTCTCATAAAGCACTCAGCACAGTCGCGGCGTGCAGTAAGTGTCAAGCAGTGGCAGCCTCTGTTAGGAGCTGGGAGTTTCTCCAGGCACTGGGGAGCCATAGGCGGATCCTGGGCAGGGAAGTGGTGTGATCGGATTTATGCTTTAGAATGGCATGGAGAAGGAGTAGAGTCCAGAAGGAGGGAGGACAACCAGGAGGCCTGAGCAGCTGCCTGGGACCAAAGGAAATGGCCCACTGGCTGATCCCTTCTTCACAGAGGAGCCCCCCAGATCTGACAATCAGGTCCCAGCCCCCAGTCCCCAGCCCCAGCAGCATGACCGCTAAGGGGTTGCCATGGCCCCCCATCGCCCTTGAACTTTCCTAGCCCTCAAACTTTTCTAGCTGCTGGGGGTTTAGAAGGATATCTTAGGAATCTAGAAAATTTGCAAATCCATTTGAATCCCCAAAGGTTGCCTGGTGGCTGACTGGCCTAAAGCCAGACTGATTCTTAGAAACAAGGCTTGGGCCGAGGAACAGCGGCTATGGTCCTGAGGTCCCCAGTCCCCGCTTTCTGTGTACCCTTCTCCCAATTCCCCTCTCCCGCTCCTCCCAGCTCTCCCCACTCCCCATTGACTGTGCTGTGCTTTGGAGGCCCCCACTCAGCGCCCAGAAACCCCTGAGGGTTTTTGATGAAGGCAGGGGCAGCAGGGATGATGAGGTGGAGGCCACTCACCCCAGAGCAGGGGAAAGGAGAAAACTGCCTCCTCCAACCCTGACATCACCCAGTCTCCCAGCCTCCTCTCATCTGGTTTTATTAAAAATGTCTTCCTTTTTTTTTTTTTTTTTTTTTTGCCTACTCAAAGAGATGCAGGCTAGGGCAAAGGGACAGGGCATGGGGCTGGGGTTCCCACTTTTTCCAGTGCTTACCTTGCTGCTGATGGCTTCTGATGTGGGCAGAGTTCCAGGCTCTGGACAGTCACCCCCTCCAGGAAGTCCTCCTTACTGCCCTCTGCCTGTTATCAAGTTTGGAGTTTCTGTTATCAGAAAGACTGCTGGTCCCAGAGTGGGTAACAGCTGGGTAGAAGGCCAGGCAGGACCGTTGCAGGCTCCTGAAGGCTCAGGAGAACGGAGGGATGGAGGGAGGGGACTGCTGCAGGGAAGAGGAGCGGCCCAGCTTCGCCTCACTCCCCAAGCATCCTTCGGGAGGAGCAGAGCCGCCAGAGGGGCCGCCCTGGGTCTGGCTGTCTGCGTTGGGCAGGGCCAGCGCAGGCTGCTGCTGGGCAGCTGGGCTGAGGGGCTGGCTCTCTCCTCCTCGTTGTTGATCTCCTCTCTGGCTCCAAGTTGCTCACAGAGCGATCCTGGGTCCCAGATAGGGCGGGCAGTCACTGCTGGCTGCTGGCAGCCTCAGGAGCTCACACCACTGTGGGCTTCCATGCCCCACCCCGCCTTCCCCCGCCACTTTGGGGGAAAGGCTGCAGGGCGGCTTCTGATTGGCCCGGCTGGGAGAAGGGGGGCGGTGGGGCAGGGAGGGTGGACGCGTGCGTCTGTTTTCAATTTCAGGGTTTTTTTCCCCCTCTCTCTTTCTTTTCCCCCAAGTTTCTTGTTTTTCTTCTTTTCCCTCTGCTTACTCCCTCCCGTCGCCCGTTCTCTCAGGATGTGAAGGGATGCTTAAAAATTCCACAGCCCACGCCAGCCGCCAGCCGCTGAGTCACTTTTGTCAAAGAGTGGCCTGGACCCCACTTGCCCGATGCCCATCTCGGGTGGCTGCCTCCCCTTGCCATGGCACCCAGGGAGAGTCAAATCTCAGTGCCTCAGTTTCCCCATCTGTAAAGGAGACTGATCATCTCTGTGGTTGATTCAGTCAACCTTCATTCATTGAGCAAGCATACTGAGTGCTTACTATGTTCTAACACTGTACTGAGTGCTGGGAACAGAGCAAGACATGGTCCTGACCTCAGAAGCACCCAGGCTAGTGAGCGAGATATTCACTGGGCAAGCAGGTGTCCGGTGGGCAGACAGGAGGCTGGCAGTGCATTTAGAGGGACCCTTAATGGAGGCCTGAGAGAATCAGAGAGCACTGCTGAGAAGAGGTGACGTGGAGGAGACGGAAAGATCCTCCAAGATGATCAGCCATTTTTCAGAAGGACAAACCAAGGCCCAGGAGTGAATTGGCACAGAGAGGGAACGTGATTTGGTCAAGGTCATCCAGCACAGATTGGATATCTCTGGGTATTGGCAGATACATTCCTTTTCGCGTCTCAAAGCCCCTGGGGTGTAAGGAGAGGATTATTTACCCCATTTTATAGATGGGGACACTGAGGCCCAGAAGAGCAAAATAAGCTTCCCAAGCTTACACAGCAATGGCAGAGCTGGGGCAGAACTAGGTCTCATGAGTCACATGATGGAAGAGACATAAGTCATCTGACCCCCACCCAAGACCCCCATTCCAGTGTAGATGAACCCCCTGCCCTGCTTTCTTCCTAGGTTCCCCCTGTGGCTCTTTCATTCAGTCACTCAACAAGATACTTTTGAGGATCTGTTTTGTTCCGTTTCCATTCTCTGGCTCTTCTTTCCCACCAGGGTCTGCCAAGACTCCTCCAGTTCCCCCGGCTGGATCTCTTCTTCCATGCTCAGCCTCTCAGATCAGAAGACATCTCCAGTTACAGACTCCTAACCCTCAGATGCCAAAGGGCATTATTTTAGAAGGGCATATAGAGTGGGCTCACCACCCCTGCTCCCACTACTGTACACACGGGGTAACTGAATTCCAGAGGGTGAAGAAAGGTGTCCCAGGTGACACAGGTAGAGGCCGGCTCTGCCCTCCTTCCACTCTCCCCTCTGCACCGCTAAGTCTTTCCTCCTCAGCTTCCCCCAGGCCCCTGTTCACAGAGCAGGGGATTTGCCTGAGCTGAGATTCCATGCCCACCACAGTCAACAATCTTGCAATCATTTCTTGGTCTAGTCCCAATCGGGATTGCCCAGCAGAGCATCTGGGCTGGACCATATGGAAGGAGAAGTGTTCTCAGACTGGCTCCCTGCCACGGGTTGGGGACCAAAAGAGTACCCCAAGAGAGGGGGCCTGGCCAGGTATTTGTGGCAGCAAGGTCGTAGCGGAATGTGAAAAGATCCTACAGGCCACAAGGTCAGGCTTGCACAGGGATTTCTTGTGCCCAAAGACTCCGTCAGAAATTTACGACTCCCCTCCTAGCATCTGCCTGGGCCATTCACCTGTGAAGCCTTGGCTGACCCTCTGCAGCCTGGCCAGCCTGGGGGAAGCCAGGAGGCACACCAACCCCTAATCCCCAAAGAAGCTAGTCTGGGAGTCAGAAGACCCAGCCACAGACTTATTGGGAGACCTTGAATAGGTCCCTTGCCCTTCCTGAGCCTCAGTTTCCATATCTGTGCATAACAGGTGTGGACTCACTATGCTACAAGGCCCTTGGGATGGTCTGTCTGCAATTTCCCTTAGAGCGGGACTCTAGTAAGGGAGAGGAGGTTGGTGGGCCCTACGGCAGGGGTACAGCTGGGGGCCAGAGATGCAGCACAGAGGGGAGGGGCAGTTGGCGGTGGCTCCCCTGAGAAGCTGGCGGCCTCCGGTTTCCGGCCAGCCCAGCCGTCCTGAGGCCCATCTGGAATTACTTAGCCCCTACCACCATTAACCCTTGGTGGGCACCAGGACTGTCATTCCTCTTCTCAACTGAGATATGGGTGGGAGGCGCAGAGCTATAGGGAGCACCCCAGGGCACTCGCCAAGGACGGGACAATTGAGGCAAAAGTGTCATGATTGAGAGAGGAGGTTGGAAAGCTACAGATAGAGCTGGGTTTGAATCCCAGCTGCTCCAGTTTCAAGCTACATGAGCTTAGGCAAATCACTTAAACTCCTGGGCCTTGGTTTCCTCCTCTGGAAAATGGAGATAAGTCAAAGACTCTTCGATTTGTACAAAGGACTTAGTACATTGCCTGGAAGTGTTATTACTGAAATAGTGAGTTCCCTCATTCGAGCAGCATTTCATCACTGTGTCTCCCTGGGCCAAGCCCTCCCTTTTCTGGGTCTTGCATTCCCCTTGTGCACTCTGCCTTCAGGGTCAATGGACAGGGCACATGGGCAGTGCAGCATCATCACCCTGGGGTGGTCAGCGTGGCCCCCCGCCCCACTGTGGACAGGATAAGCTATGAGCATCCTCACACCTGCCCAGATATGGGGAGCCCAGTACAGCCTTGGACAAGGCTGTCTTGGGGAAGGTTGGGCTGAGAGTGGGTGGGCAGAGCATGGAATATGGGGAGCCCTGCCTGAGGTGGACTGGGATGGGGTGCAGTGGGAGAGGGGGGCTCTGGGCCTTAGGGTTCCACACCACCCTCCCCCACAGCACAGTGGCACACTCAAGAGTTAAATATCTGGACTCTGATGTTGGCAGCTCCAACCCAGCTCCACCACTTCCCAGCCATGTGACGCTGGGCGACGATATTACCTGAGCTCTCTGAGCCTCAGTACCTTCAACTGTGAAATGGGGACACACGTGCCTACCTCACGGGGTTGTGGAGAGACCTGAATAAGCCATGCCCACAGGCATTTTGTCTAGCCCTCAAGCAAAACAAGAAAGTGCCACAAAAGGTGACTGATCCAGCCGGTACAGTGGTTCACGCCTGTAATCCTAGCACTTTGGGAGCCTGAAGCCGCCAGATCACCTGAGGTCGGGAGTTTGAGACCAGCCTGGCCAACATGGAGAAATCCCATCTCTACTAAAAATACAAAATTAGCTGGGTGTGGTGGCACATGTCTGTAATCCCAGCTACTCGGGAGGCTGAGGCTGGAGAATTGCTTGAACCCGGGAGGCAAACGTTGCGGTGAGCTGAGATCGCACTATTGCACTCCAGTCTGGGCAACAAGAGTGAAACTCCATCTCAAAAAAAAAAAAAAAAAAAAAAAAAAAGGTGACTGATCCTCAGGTGTTACCAAGAGCTGCTGTCATAGAAGTCCACCATCAGGGCTGGAGGGAAGCTCACCAACATGCTCATTTCACAGCCAGTATGACTGAGGCCAGTGATGGAAAGGAACTTGTGCAAGGCCTTGTGATGTGTCAGCCACAGACTGGGACTGGAACCGCGGCTTTCTGTCTAGACTCATAGGCCCATGCTCTTCCCCAGAGGAGGGAACCAGGCTGAACAGACCCCTGTGCTAAGACCCCCGCCCACCCACACTTGTCAGAGCCAGAGCGGAAGCTGCAGCTCTCAGTGGGGCAGGGGGAGGGAACCGGAAAGGGAGCCTGAGTGGGAGAATTCCCAGGAGGCTGCTCAGTCCTCACTCAGGCAGGCCAGCGGCCACCACATCTGGCTCTCCCACGCTCCCGGCTCTGCCCCCACTCCCAGGCTCCCCAGGCAGGGTTATGGGGTGGGGGAGGGGGTGATAAGGAAGCAGCAGACATATCCCAGGCTCTAACACAGTCATCTTAGATGTCAGGGCCCTAAGATGTGTCCCTTCTGCTGGCATGGAAACTGAGGCCCAGAGAGTGGAGGGAACTCGTCTGAGGTTCACAGTAGTGGTGAGGGAAGCTAGAATACAGGACTCCTGATCCCCAGCCCAGATCCTTCCACCCATGCGTGCCCTGAGCGGAGCGGGTAGATCTTGTGCCTGTGGCTGGAGAGCCAGAGGGGCACAGAGTGGGAACTGTCCCCCTACCTCCTGGACACTCAGTGTAGTGGCTTTCTGAGTGGGCAAAGGACCAGTGGGGGCCTTGGGCCACATTCCCTCCCTAGATACCTAGGACTGTCTTACTGAGCCGGACTGTAGCCACCGAGGCCCACCAGGATCCCAGGAGATAAAGGCTTCAAGACACTGCCCATTCAGCTCTCCCCGCCCCCTTGCTGGCCTCCCTTTCAGTGCCCCAGGACCGTGGGCAACTGAAGTGTGTTCGTCTGGTACACGCAGATGGCTCACAGATCCCTGGAGGAGCAGGGCCCTCACCCTCACTGGATGTGCTGGCTCCTAAGGTCCGGAGAGCACCAGAACCTTTTTGAGGGCACACAGCAGGCTTACGGTGGGGCCTCTCCATCTAACATCCAGTTATTACTAAGATAACTGTTTCTCCAATCATCCATCCATGTGATAGAAGTTAATTGAGGACCTACTATGTACCCTGTCCTCCTGTCCTCACAGAGTTCACAAGCAAACACCAAGGAAACCACAAATTAATAATATTAAATTGTGATGAGTGCGATGAAAGAGACAGAGAGAATGATGAGCCGGGTGGATGGGAGTTCTTACTCAGGTACAGTAGGACTTCTGTGGGGAGGAAACAGGCCTGTGAGGCCACACACATGCAGGAGTAGGAACAGTGTTCCAGGCAGGGGGAAAAGCATTTGCAAAAGCTTGGAGGCCAGAGAGATCTTGATGTGTTTGAACAAAGAGAAAAGAATGGTTGAGGCAGAGAGCGGGCAGAGTGGGGTAGAAGGTTGGAGAGGCGGTCATTGGCCAGGCATCAGGGCTTTGTGGGCCCGAGGGAGTCTGACTTTTATCCTGAGGGTCAGTAGGGGCCACTGCAGGATTTTAAACAGGGAACTGATGAGACCAGGTCACCAAGGTGCACTGCGGAGGATGTACTAAAGAGGGCAGGAGGGAGGCAGGGGACGAGTGTGGAGGCTGCAGTGGCCGATCATGAACTGAGCGCTGCGTGCACACACACCCCTGCTCCGTGCTTCCCCCAACTCTTTATCCACCTGAGAGGCTGCAGGAATGCATCTCAACAGGGAGTCTGGGCTTCAGGGTCCCAGCCTGTGTGTGGCCACTTGACTCACAGTATGGCCCTTTTCCTTCCCCGGCCTCTGTATCCTCTGAACAGTGGGTCACACACAGTGCTCCTCTGATAAGGACATCTATGCCCTGGGCCTCCGGTTCTAGCATGTCCTCTGCTACCTAAGTGTCTGTGTCCTGGGGTCTGCCACGCTTCCCTACACCTCTGTTTCCCTAGGACAATCAGTGCCGTCTGGGCATTACTGAGACAAGGCAACAACTGTCTGGCGAGTCCTCCAGCACTACCCAGGAGTGCCAGCAGGTGGCGCCCCCAGCCCCTGGAGGGGTAGGAGGAGAAGAAAGGCATTGGGAGGAGAGAGGCTTCTGGAAGGGAAAGATGCCTCACAGGAGCCCCCCTCCTTCCCTGCATCTGTCCCTACCTGGAGGTGGGCAGGGCAGGAATTAAGATCCCTAATTCTGAGGTGGAAGCAGGGACTCAGAGAGAGGAGTTAACGTGTCCAAGGTCACAGAGCGAGACTGAGGCTTGGCTGGGACGGGCCCCCAGTCCAAAGCTCTTGGACTACAGTCCAGAGAGAACTTCAAGAGGCTGGCGGTGCGGCGCAGTGGGCCTAACACTGGCCCTGGTGCCCACCAACTTCTCTTAGGCAAACTATTTCCAACAGAAAGCTGAGCCCAGAAACTCGTCTCTTCTAGGGCCATAAACCTGATTGAAAAACCAAGTTATCACTAAGATCTTTATGAGGCCATCAGCTCTGTGCCCCACCCCAGGAGGCCCTGGCTGGGTGTGTGAGAGCAGCCTGTAGGGAGGGCTTCCAGGGGGAAGAGGGGCCTACCCGGGAGTCAGAAGAAGGAGGGGTCCAATAAACAGCCACTCCCAGGGGCAGGGGATGTCAGAGAGGAAGAGGCTGCCCACAAGACAGGGTAGACAGGGCCTTCTCCACGCACAGAGCCACACTGGACTGCTATTCCAGTCCCAGTGAGCACAGGGGGAGACTGAGGCCCAGGGGCTCAGGGTCACAAGGCGAGTCAGAAGCCAAGGTGGGAAGACCTGCAATTTCAGACTCCCAGCCTGGGTCATTTAAACAAGGTTACAGTGTCCTGGTTGGAGGGAAACTGGTGGTGCCACATCAGCGCTGGCTCAGGACTTCTACAGGGGGTCCACCTAGGGGTGAGGGCGAAGGGAGAGCGGAGGCTTTTTTGCATGAAGAAGTCAGAAGAGGAAGAGGAACCAGCTATTTGTTTAAGCAAAATCCCAACTAACAAACTAGGGGGCAGGGAGGCACACACAGCTCACTATCCTGGCAGCAGGGGCCAGACATAGAAGAAAGAAAAACTTTAGCTGGGCATGGTGGCTCACGCCTGTAATCTCAGCACTTTGGGACGCCAAGGTGGATGGATCACCTGAGGTCAGGAGTTCGAGACCAGCCTGACCAACATGGAGAAACCCCGTGTCTACTAAAAATATAAAATTAGCCGGGCATGGTGGCAGACACTTGTAATCCCAGCTACTTGGGAGGCTGAGGCAGGACAATCGCTTGAACCCAGGAGGCGGAGGCTGCAGTGAGCCGAGATTGCTCCACTGCACTCCAGCCTGGGCAACAAGGGTGAAACTCTGTCTCAAAAAAAAAAAAAAAAAAAAAAAAGAAAGAAAGAAAGAAAAAGAAAAACTTCCAGCTAGGACATTGACTTCTGTGTGACTTCAGGCAGGTGACTTCGCTTCTCTGAGCTCCAGCTTCCTCCCCTGCAAAATTGGGCTAACAATCAACCCCACTCATTGTGCTACTGTGAGGAGGAACTGAGATAACACATGCAAAGGGCTTGACATGATGCCTGGCACTTAGTAAATGCTTAATACATAGCAGTGCTATTGTTGTTGTTATTATTACTCCAGCAAAATGTCAAGGGCCAAACCCTGAAATCTCAGAGAGAACTGAGCTAGGAGTCAGAAAGCCCAGTACACGGGAATCCACAGGAAGGGTGGGGGCCCAACCCAGGATGTGTCCGTGGAGTGGGAGGGACATCCACCCTGGGAGGGCACACTACTGAGGGGACCACAGAGCAGCTGGAGGGGCTCCCCAGGTCTTGGGGGTCCCTGGCTCTGCCCTCTGCCTGATCAGGAAAACAGTCTTTGCTCTGCTGGGAAAGGACTGCCGCTTTGGCTCCCAGCTCTCAGCTACCACCTAGTCCTGGCCACCATCTCCACCACTCCTGGACCCCTGCCCGGCTTCCTGCTGCTCTCTGGCGCCCCGCCTCTCCTCTGGCTCATTCTCCACACACCAGCCACAGCTGTCTTCCCGCCACTGCCCTCGGCCACTCTAACCCCTACATAATACCCTTCCACACCCTCATCAGGCTTGTCCCACCAGGGCCTGCTCTGTCCCTTGCCGGACTCCTCTCTTGCCTCTACCACTCCAGACTGGCCTTTCAGTGCTAGGAGAACAAGTGTCCCCTCGGGCCTCAGGGCCTCTGTTCATACTGACCCTTGACCCCTGCCGCCCTTCCCCACTCCCCAGGGCCTTGACTCACGTGTCACTTCCTCCTGCAAGGCTTCCCTGACTCCTCCCTCTGGGTCAAATCTCCCTATTCCTGGCCCTTGCCAAGATGTAACTTTACCTTTATTTGTGATTATTTGATTCATACCTGTCCACCCCTGCCAGACCCCAACTGTAAGTACTGCACGGGCAGGGCCTCACTCAGTACCTAACATAGTGTCAGCACAAAGGAGATGTGTTAATGCATATTTTTCAAATGGATAAATACATAAAGAAATGAATTTGTATGCCTTTCCAACCTTTAAGCCTACCATTTAGGCCTGACAGAACATACTCTTGAAAGTAGAGGGCACCTAGAGAGCACCCTTCCCCCAGGATAGACATCCTTTCCCCAGCATCCCTAACGTGAGACTGACCTCCAGCAGTCACTTACATACCTCCTGTGATGATGAGCTCACTCTCTCTCATGACAGCCCATTTCCTGACAGATGGCCCCTAACAGAGCACTTTCCTACATATGGGTGGGCTGAAATCCACATCTGTAGCCTGCAGCTTCCTCCCTGAGGTCCCAAGGCTGCCCTGTCTTCCTCCCCAGACTCAGACCCCACTCCAGGTCTTCTCTTCCTGCAGTCCAAGCAGTCCCTGTTCTCTCAGCTCAGAAAGTGGAGTTCAGTCCTCTTGGGCCTCTTCTCCCTCCTCTGTGTACTTGCCAATTTCCCACCAATACCTTGAAAACTTGAGTCCTAAGCAGAGCCCAGAGCTCCAGATGACTTCTGAGAAACATTTCAGCACTGCATCCACTTCCTGACCTGGGAAAGTGGGATCTTCCCTGCTGAGGCAGCCATGTGCTCATCTGTGTCATGTGCTGATCTGCACACATGTGGACAGCCATGTGCTCCCGCAAGGTAGCCAAGGGCTCCGCCGGGTCAGCAACAGCCAGGATCTCCCTTCCCCTCTCCTACAAGCAGCCTTCATTTTGCTGCAAACACTGGGCACTACTCCTTTCCTTTCTGAGCCTCAATGCTTCTACCTGTGCAATGGAAAGGGTTCCTCTGAGCAGGAAGCGGAGGGAGCCCTGTGCTGGCTGAGTCTCCGGCTCTATCACGTATCAGAGCTCCAGAAGAGCAAGAGTCTCACCAGGGCCAGCTTCCTGGGCGGGTCACCATTGCAGTCACACAGAGCCCAGTGTGTGGAAGCGCCCCGGGCTCAGGTGAATGCTCTGCTGCCACCATCCTGAAATCTTTAATCATTTTCGAACAAGGGACCTTATATTTTTTTATTTTGCTCCAGGCCTGGCAAATTATGTCCTGATCCCGAAACATCTGCCCAGCCCTGAGACGATACCTACCAGCCCCCAGCTAATATGGTGACCCAAGAGAGAGACAGGTTGAACAGATAAGACCCTGATTCTGACCTTCTTCGGGGGACCACACATCCCTGCACAATGAGAGGAACCCAGGAAATGTGGGCCCATCCAATCCCACAGGGTGCTTCTGCACAGTTCCCTGGCACAAAGCCCTTGTGGGGAGGGACCCCACCTGACTTCCTGACCCAGAGCCCTGTCCTTCATGCATTCTTCCCCAAATCCCTCAGCCTTGCCCCTACTCCCAGTTCACTGACACCCCCTCAAGTGTTCCCATCCCCCACTCCCCCTTAGGTAACTATGAAATGTTTGCCAGTCCTTTTTTTTTTTTTTTTTTTTTTTTTTTTTTTTTTTTTTTT